>NC_041382.1:735083437-735085495 GCF_002162155.2 Triticum dicoccoides
TGTCTGAAATGTGAGGGGGAGTTACAGTTCTACCCTTGCCTATAGGCTTCTCGGCTTGGGTTTGTGTACTGAGGGTCGGGGATAGTAGAGTAACTTTGCTTCTCCCCAAATAGTGAGCGAGAGCGATTTCGGGCGAGGAGGGCGTGTTTTGAACTATAGTGGGCGCGAGCGATTTCGGGCGAGGAGAGCGTGTTTTGAAATAGTGGGCGCGAGCTATTTCGGGCGAGGAGAGCGTGTTTTTACGACCATGGTTTATGAATTATTCGGCACATGTCATTTCGGCCGAGGAGAAGGCGCACTTGGATGAAGTTATGAACCTACCCTCGATGTACAACGGGCCAATTGATGCGTGTCCCACATAGAACGGTAATTTCGCGTCTCCCATTTATTTGCTCGGGCGAATTCCACCGAGCAGAGAGGATGTTTAATGGTTCGTTCAAATTTTGGGAGAACGAGCATCCACGTCTACCTTACCAAGTCGATTCGGATCAAATTTTGAAATATTAGCTTGCCACTTCTTTTTTAGATGGAGAGATGATGCTTGTGAGTAATGTGTTTTTACCTGCTCGTTGCTAGCAATTTACTATATGACAAATAGTTGACCCACTCAAAAACGCGAATCAAACCCAAAATGAAATATCTCGATTCAATGAAATAGCTCGTTCAGTAGGTCAAAATAGTGAACTAAATCCAAAATTGAACACCTCAATCGAGTAGCCTGTTGTACAGTATTATAGTACTCCATGAACATGTTGAAAGTCAAATTAATGAACTTGTTTGATATACGCATATATCTGTTCATGTGTGGATTGCAGACAACATGTTCTCCAATTTAAATATTTGAATGCAAGTTTATATCGAAACATGGTTTATATCAGTCTTTGATGCATAAAACGCGACCTCCCCCTCTCCCAGACTCCTGTCCTCTCGGAACAACCCCTTGTGTTAGTAGCTATGCAATGCAGATTTGATTAGCTGCGTTAGCAAGTGTACTCTTGAAATGATTTGTAGTAGGCTTCCAAATTCCAAAATAAAGTTGTCAAAACTGCAAGCATTACTTGGCTACGATCTACCACAAAAACTGACAGCGTGCATTTTACAAACGTATTTAATTTCAGAACTGGCGGTCACTAAATTTGGTTGCTCACTGTACAATTCGTTTTACTTCCTCTTTCGTTTTCGGATTTTGGTGTTCTTTTCTGCTTTTGTTTGTTGGCTATAAGTATTGGCGTCATTTGGATGTTCTCTTCTAATGCAGAATAGTGCATGCATGGGGTGCATATTCTAAGATTTTTTTATCGAGTAGAAATTTAGGATTTCTATAAGAGATGGAAACTTTCTTTTAATGGTCAGTGTAACCGATAAATCACGAGTGAACATGATTCCACACAAGGATGGTATCACCCCTGTCCGTTGCCACGTGATTCGTGCTATTTGTGTACAACGAGCCATGTATAGCGATTTCCTAGCGTCGTATCAATGTCTTTAGTCCATGTATTACACTGTCAATAAGTGTGTGTCCCACCACACAATAACTGCACTGATCCCATGTTATTGTTTACAGAAGAGTTAATGGGCAACCTGCACCACCGTCTGCATTTTCTCCCCATCCTTCATCATCCAGCAGCTCCTCTCTCACCCATGCTCCTTCTCTAGTTCATGGACTCTGTTCATCCTCATTCTCCAGTTCATGCACTCTGTTCATGTTCATAGCTAGCTAGAACACATCCATGGAGGTATAGAGCTCCTTATTTTTTGTAAAAATGGAGATGTAGACTCGTAGCTATACTGCTCTCTCTCTCTCTCGCTGACAATCTTCAATTCTGTCGCACGCATCCGACACAAAAACCTTGTTGGTCCCTCTCCCTTTCTCTCCATCTCTCTCTCTCTCTCTCTCTCTCTCTCTCTTTGTGTGTGTGTGGGGGGGGGTCTTTCTAGTTCGCATGCATATATACACCATCTATAGGTCTCTCTCGCACACTATGTATGATACTCTAGCTAGTCCAAGCTAGATATCTTGGGTGCACTCATCATACGCACACAAATTCCTTGGATCTT
>NC_041382.1:735085987-735357908 GCF_002162155.2 Triticum dicoccoides
GATAGGCCCATCTAAAACTCTATCTCTCCCCCTCGTTCTCTCTCCATCTCACACGCGCACACACACAATCTCATGCCCAGCTAGCCAAGTATGATGGTCTCTCACTCAATTGTAGGCACACGCAGTCCCCCCTATATGTATATGACTAGCTAATCTTAGTCTCCATCACAAACATGTGCATGGTCTATCTCGATTTCTCTCGGGGCATCTTTCTATCGCGCACGCACTCCCTTGATCTCCCACCCATATAGTCCCTTCACGATCTCGACGGGATCTCTCTATCACAAGCACACCCTCTCTCCCTCCCCATGCATCCATGCTATCCATGTGTCCCTCTCGACCTTTGTTCCTTGTTGGCCAGACCTCTATTGGACATGTGCTATAGGGGTGTCTCTCTCCGTTGCAAACAATCAAACACTAGCTATCTTCGTGTATCTCCTCGCCTCACTTTTCCATCTCGGAGATGCATGTGTGATATGTTCGCATAAGAAACAAAAAAACACACACTCTCTCTAATTTATCGTTTGTTCTCACTTTCTCTTTCACACACATACTCTTTTTGCACACTTACTCATTCTCCTTCACACGCACTTGATCTGTCTCGGCTGAGGCACTCTCCTCGGTCCATAGCATATAGATTTATTGAAAAGTCAAACATCACAAAGTTTGACCATGTACATGGAGAAAAAGAATTGCATCTAGTATGGCAAACATATACCATTAGATTCACCATGAGATGTAGTTTTGTATGATGTATCTTTGGTATTGTAGATATAAATAACATTTGCGCAAACCTGATCAAAGTTTCCAAAGTTTGACTTCTAAAAAATTTACATGCACTGCATTATCGAGCGGATGGAATATCTCTTTCCCCCTCTCAGCTATCTGACGCACCACTCAGCCTTATCGGGGCTCCTCAATCTCTCTCAAACTTTATTGGTCAGTTTGATTCGTGACCTGACCCTCATGCCTTGATGGCCGGTACTGCCTGGTGTGGACGTGAGATGTAAAATATTTTTGCCTGGCCAGGCTTGTGTGGTGCTGAAGCGTTTGGTTCATGCCTGGGCCAGGCAAAGCATCAACGTCCCATCAATCAATCCATGCATCAATTATTTAATGCTAATATCCATCCATGTTGTTGTTAGCCTCGTGGCCACACGACCAGGCATGGCCAGGCGTTCAAAATCGATCACCTTGGCCAGGCTACTTGCAGTGTCTGGAGTTCAGCCAGGCTAATTAAAGTGCAAGGGAACCCAGGCCAGACGAGCTTTCTTTTTCACAGGGTAGCAACCAAACAACCGTGCATGAAATCCAGCCACAACCCCAGGCCAGGCAAAAGATGCTCAGGACGCAAGCCAAACTGGCCTTATATCTCCCTGGTTCACACATACACATGTCTCGCTCGCGCTATACATATAGACCCATCCAACACTCTCTGCCCTTGTTCTCTCTCCATGTGACACGCACCCCCTAAGTACCATAATCCCTCACTCCATCATAGGCGCAAGAACTCCCCCCCCCTCCTAAGTATGATTATCTCTTACTAGCCATCAGGAACACACGTATTGTCTCCTTCCATCCATACGTCTATCTCGATATCTCTCGGGGCATCTTCTATCGCGCACACACCTTGTCACTCGATCTCCCACCCATGTAGTCCCATCACGATCTCCAGGGGATCTCTCTATGACAAACATACACTCTCTCCTCCCCATGTCTGCATTTTCTCCGTACGTCTCTCTCGACCTCTCTCCCTTGTTTTGTCAGACCCCTCTTGGCCATGTGCTAGGGGTCTTGCTCTCTCGGTTCCAAACAACCACACACTATCTCCTCACCTTGCCTTCGTTATCGAAGATGCATGTGTGATATGTTTGCATAAGACACGCACGCTTTTTCTCTACTTTTATCATGTGTTGTCCATGTCTCTTTCACACACGCACACACACTTTTTTCACTCTCTCTCTCTCTCTCTCTCTGTAGTTAGGGACTCTGTCACGTCCATAAGCATATGGATGTTTTGAAAAGTCAAACCTCAGAAAAGTTTGACCAGGTATATGTGGAGAAAAACATTTACATCTGGAACGATCTTTAGATTCATCACAACATGTACTTACTTCATACTAACATTTATCTTTGGTATTGTAGATATAAGTAATTTCTTTATAAACTCTCTATACCGACGGATTATACGCCCACTGTGTCAGCGTATAGCTTCATATATTGTTTAGTTGACCGGTCAACCAATCCACATGCTGCCTTGTCAGCTCGTGTTCTGTATCTTCGTGTGCTGGCCCATGTGGCAGTGGGTGAAAATAAGTAAACTAGAGGCCCATCTGACATGCGGTGAAGTAAACAAAGTTGAAACCACTCAGGGTAGCACCCCGCACGCTAGTAAATTGAGGGCGCATTGAGGACAAACTTCTTGCGCGTGAAGGATGCACTCACGCACAATTGACCACTACGCGGCGGCATGCACAAAAGGACGCACTCACGCACACCCAGCACACAACACACACCAGCCCACATGTACACCGGTGTCGCCGCCGGTTGAGATGGACGGCGAGGCAGCCAACAAGCGGAGGCGGCTCAAGCCAAAACCGCATCCAGCGAGCCTAGAGTTCATCAGCAGCCTCCCCGACGACGTGTTGCTCATCATCATCGGCCTCCTCCCCATCAAATCTGTCGTGCGGACCACCCTGCTCTCCCGGCGGTGGCGCCCCATCTGGCGCTGCGTCCCCCTCAACCTCACCGTCGACAGCTGCCTCTACGACGGGGATTGCAAATGCATGGATGCAGTCTCCAAGATCCTTTCATCACACCCTCGGCCAACCAGACGCCTTGACCTCCGCATGTTCAGTACCAACTGCAAGGTCCAACCCAAGTTCGACGAGTGGTTCTTATCCCCCGCCCTAGATCAGCTCGAGGAGCTCAGCTTAGAAGTTGGACGATGTCACTCTCTGCCGCCGTCCGCACTCCGCGTCACGCCAACGATGCGCCGCGCCAGCTTCAGCTCCTGCTATCTTCCCCAGATTAATGCCGCGCCCGCCCTTCTTCTCCCTCAACTCAAGTAGCTCGACCTCTTCAACGTTGTCATCTCGAAGAAGGCTATGGAGCACCTGCTCCGCAGCTGTACTGCGCTCAAGTACCTTCATCTTGAGCAGATCCATGGGTTCATTAGCCTCCACATCGCCTCGACGAATCTCCGATGGATTTATGTGTCTTGCTGGCCCCGCAACATGACATCAATTGGGAAGAGATCACTCCAGTTGTTCCATGTTATGGTCATTAAGAATACGCCTTTCCTTGAGAGATTGCTTGTATCGGATCTAGAAGGTCCAACAAAAATCAGGGTCATTGACGCGCCAAAATTGACAGTGTTGGTGTACTCGTCTGCCAAATTCTTCGAACTCTTTATTGGTTCTGTAATCGTTCAGGTACAACACTCATCTTCTTCTCCGTCTTCTTGAAATTCAAATTTTTAAATTTCTTCTTGATGTATTTACGACCGTCTTCTAGAAAATGATTCCCACAAGCTTGACCCAGTCCATGCGCACAGTGAAGATCTTAGCACTAAAATCTATCGGCCCCAATCTGGATCAAGTTGTTGGATTCCTTACATGCTTTCCGTGCACGGAGAAGCTACTCATCGAGGTGAAACTTCTTTCCTATAAGTAAACGGTAATCACAACGTAGCTCAATTTTTTCGTAATTTTCCCAAATTACGATGACAAGTGTAGTGTTCAAAACTGCATCTATGCACTGCATCGAAAGAAATGTTTTTAGTATTTTTTCTCACGTGATCACATGCATCGTTTTTATGCTGTACTACTATAGTAGCCTAGGCTAGTCATAGTGGAAAGTAACTTAGACTACTCCAGTAACTCTATGGTTACCCTAAGAGCAAGTACTACCTCCGTCCTGGTTTACTCTTCCAATTTTGTAGTATCAAAATTTGACCATAGATTTAACTGACAAAATGTTAATGCATGTCACTAAGAACTATATCATTGGATTCGTATTTGAACATAATTTCAAATGGTGTAATTTTTAGTGACATGCATTGGCATTTTCTTAGGTAAATCTATGGTCAAAATTTTATACTAAATACGAGGTAGTATTCCCTCCGTCCCAAAATTCTTGTCTTACATTTGTTTAGATACGGATGTATCTAACACTAAAATGTAACTAGATACATCCATATTTAGACAAATTTAAGACAAGAATTTTGGGACGGAGGGAGTACAAAAGTGGGCTAAGTAGGCCAAAACATGTGCCAAATTCACTTGTGATGCATTTGGCATCGATGCCCCTCCATTGTGCACCTGGTGCCCCAATCTGGATCACCTACTTTGCTCTGGTGCCAAATTAACTCACGCGATGAAAAAACACTGCGTGGGAGAGAGAGGACTGAGGCAATAAAAAAACACTTGTTTGGGAGAGTGAGAGGCTGGTGTAGTTGGTTTGATTGATTTGTTTATACATGTGGGTCTGTGTGCACAGCGATGCCAACTCTCTCACATCGCGAGCGGTGCCAAAATCTTTTGATTTGACATCGATGCATATTATGTGGCATACTTTTGCGAAATATGGCATCGGCCACATAGTGGAAGGCAACAAATGCCCAAGCTCTTCATGTGCTCCTAGTTAAATTAGAGGAAACAAAGAGAGAGAGAGAGAGAGAGAGAGAGAGAGTGAAAAAATATCACTAGCCAGCCAACCCTATCGTATGAGCGAATGATATTGGTACCTCTTGATGACACGGCAATCTTATGCAACCAGCTGCTCTAATATGTTCTCTTCTTTTGCAGATAAAAAAAGACCCGAAAGTGAAAAATGTGCTGCACTATAACAATCTCATCGAATGCCTTGATCTCCATCTTACAGAAATTGATTTGATCGGCTACCGAGGCAGCACATCTGAGATTAAATTGGCCAGGTTCTTTGTTCTGGAGGCAAGTGTGCTCAAGGTAATGAGGTTTGGTGTTCTCTGGCGCAACAATGAATGGCGTGCTGGTCACCGCAAGCATCTAAGCCTAAATGACAAAGTCTCCACAGAAGCTGAATTTGTTTTTGAAACATCAAGTGGCCAGAGACTCGAAAACTTATTTGCCCATTAGTGACTTGTCAGGGCGGTGGATTCTAGTTTGTACGATAATGCTGCATCCACCTAAAGTAACGAAAGTTCTTACGTAAACTTCCTAGTAATTCCCTCTTCGTAGGTGCAGCATTACTCCTAACATTTGTAATATCAGTTTGAAACTTGTAATATTGCCGTGTCCTATTCCTGCATTTTCAAAATCCTGCGAATCAAACAGGTCCTAAGTTGGTGATGATGTTGTGCCTCCCATCTTTCACCAATAGCCGTCGGATCTAGATCTGACGCATACAAACCAAGCTTCTCCATTTTTGCAAAAAGATGCCCGCACTTGTTCCCTATTTACAAACAACTCATTGTCCCTCACAATCAGCCTTATCTCCTCCCCACCACATCTAGAAGGCCATGGAAAAATCTAGCGCGATGGCCGCTGCCGGAGCCGTCCACCCCCAATCTTGGTGTTCCGTGTAATGCACGGGCATCTACACACAGGAAATTATGTCGAACAGGGCTAGTTGTAAGCAGGCTAGCTCCACAGCCATGATGATAGTGACTGCAGACGGTGAGGCTGATTATGGTATGCCGAGCATGGCGCCTATACTCAGGTGTCATCTCCGGTGCAGGGTCTTGTCACTTCACTATGAGGAGCAGCACGTAATAATTTGACCAACGGGTAGTACAGTGCTAGTACTCCTACTACTACATTGGTAGTACTACTAGTAGTACTAGTAGCACCACCATCTGGATTTAGGAGTACTACCACGTCCATCTGGATTTTAGTATTTGACTAGCAATATCTAGTAATGCATGTCACAAAAAATGTACTACTCCCTCTGTAAATAAATACATGGTGTTTTATTCCTATCGGCGAGAGAACTTAATGTTTTTTGCTAACTAGAGTACTAATAGGATTACATGCAATGAACTAAACATTGCATGTCATGTTTGGTAGTCTCAAGGCATTGAAAGCATGCACGGCCCACATCTCTCATTGGTTGATATGTCACGAAATAAGAAACAAGGAGGGAGTTAATGCACCGTGCCTAAGTATTTTGGGATTATTTGGTTTTCGTAAGGTGACTTACACAACATTTTTGTTTACATGCATTAACATTTTATTAGTTAAATCAAAGGTCAAAACTTGGCGCAAAATGCAAAGGGGACCAATAAACCAGTAAACATCAAACTTCTCTCGTTTGGCCCCAACTAGAGGTCCGGTGAGATGACTATACTACACCGGCACGGAGGGGGACGCAGCTTCATTGACTTACGGCAACTGCCTTTGGGTGAATGACACATGGGCCCAGGGGGTGGCTGGCCCACCTATCATATAGCCAAAGGTAGGTGCAGTAGAGGGCCGAGGAGTAGTACGAAATCCTACGCACCTATGCACGCTAACCAAGGGCAAGAGTGATCACTAGAATCGCAAGATCAGTTGACTAGAAGCTAAGCTAGACCCATGGAGGCGATGAGCGCGAGCATCACCCGGCTGTGCCAGATGGTCCACGACGTCGGCCTGCGGCCCGGCACCGAGGAACGTCTCCAGGTAGTAATTCTTGAGGCCGCCAGGGCAAGGGGGCGCTTGGACGACAGCTTCGTCTCCTTGTTCGACGAGGTCCTCGTCGGTTTCCTCGACAAGTTCACCATCGTCAAGAAGCTTGCGGACGACTTTGACATAAGCCTCCAGCCGACGCGCCCAAGCTTTGTGATGCCCGCCACCCTCAACGGACACTATGGTGACAACCTCTTCGACGCACTGGTGGCCCTGCGACTGCCCGCCGTCGCGCTGGAGAATGTCCACCTCAAGGTCGCGCTCGCCGCGCAGCGCCTGGCGCAGCAAGACACCATCGACATAATCACCCACTTCTACGCGCAGATCGTCCACAAGTACTACTACATGCAAGAGGAGGACGATAGGATGCTGGCCTTCTTGGACCGCAGGGCAACCTTGGACGGCACTGTTCAGAAGCACGTTGAGCTCGCCGCCAACGCTGCTGCTCCTCACACGTCGGTTGGTGACCCGGCACACTAGGGCGTGAGGATGTCGCTGATGGATCCGTATGTATTTTTATCTTTCTGTCAAATCCATGTAGTAGTATATGATACTACAGTAATTATCTTACCTTTCGCATCAACTTCATAATTTTCATACGTACTCCATGCATGAAAGGCGCCAGAACCAAACTTCTCATTACTCTAGGAAAAATTGTTATTTTCTATCTATCAGTCGCTCCATGGAGCAGAACCAAATTTTACAAGTTACGAGTTCAAAAGGAAAAGCATGCCGTGTTCGCATCGCACCCCCACACGGTTGGTCCGGCACGCCGCTCAAGCGGGAATGCGTGCGGTGTTGCATTTTCACTTACAAGTGGGACCGCAGTTGAGCAAACCGACTATCGGCAAACCCCCACCCCGCCCACCACACGATGGTTGAGAAAACAGGAGGGAGAAGAGATGACTGTAGCATGGACTCCAAGAAAATTGGTGTCGGATGGGACTCGTGTGGGTGGCATGTGTCGTACTGCTAAACGTGAATGCTAGTTATGGCCCATGCCACCCCACTATATCGAGCCTATATCAAGGTACGTAGAACAAATTTCATGCAGTCCGTGCTCAGCCCTCCTCTATCTCTCTTCTCAGCCAACCAGCGGACGCGCGGAGCCCATCGTCTGTTTGCTCACATGCGGCCCCACATGTCAGTGAAAACGCAAGAGGATCCACTGAACATGCACATCTTTCACCTCGACGTGCTGGTGATGAAAAAAAAATCCAATAAAGATCTTCGGTGGCCGCTTTTGGAGTTACTCAAGAGTAGTAAGATTCTATTTATAGTTTAACCCAAGATGCACATCTCGTGGCTTCAGCTACCACTCTATTTTATTTCATGACACGACCTGGATGCTGGATGTCCCACGTGTCGGCAAAAGGAGGAAGAACCCGACCAAATCTTTGGTTGTGCTCTCGGATTAGACTAGTTGTTCTAACTTAAAATTTTTATTGTGTACTCCCTCCGTTCCAAAATACTTGACTTCCATTTGTCTAAAAATGGATGTACCTATATACTAAAACATGTCTAGATACATATATATTTGGACAAATAGAAGGCGTGTATTGTGCAACAGAGGGAGTAGAATGGATGCAAGTTTTTGTATTGGGAAGAAGAGTACATCCATATATTGATAGAGCGCAATTTAGTAGATGTTCTATCACTTTTAGCTAGCACAGAGGCTAGAGATGACATTAGTGCACTTGTTGATACTCCTACTAGAATAGAGGCTAGACATGAGACTAGATGCGAGGAAGCAACGTCTACTTCTTTACACTCGAAGAAGAAAGAAGCACACAAGATTGAGCCTCCGCAGATCAACAATGAATGCATCGAGAAGGCACTAATCCAACTTACAGGAGTAGTAAAATGTATTCTTGTGGTTCTTGTTTTCTTTGGTCTTGCTTTTCTAGTCAAAATTATCGTTGGAGTTCGTGCAAAACGGAGGTCCATATGGGGTCATGTGTTGGAGTTGGCCTTATAAGTGGGACCACAGTTAAGGAAACCGACTATCAACAAACCCCCACCTCGCCCGCCGCGCGATGGCTGAAGTTAGAGAATCGACGAGGTTGAAGAGATTGCTCTAGCATGGACTCCAAGAAATAATATGGTGTCAGATGGATGTCGTGGTGGTGGCGTATGCTGTACTCCTGGACGTGAATGCTTGTTCTGGCCCATGCCACCCTACTACTCCTACTACTGACTCCTACTATATAGTACTAGTATCGAGGATTCGAGGTGTTGGTTACGTACAGCGAACACATTAACATATGGCTACAGTAAAAACACCCGCCCGATGCGCGAAGCATGTGAAGCTAGTACAAATAGTGTACTACTATTGTTGATTGGCCTCATCCGATAACCTGTTGCAATGCACGTATAATTATGTATTCAGAAAATATTTTTTGCCTCGTCGCACCACTCACTCAGAGAAGCGACTCGAAAGCCATTCATAAATTTAGTAAGTTTATCACAGGCATATCATTTTATTACATACAACAGGTCATCAACCCACATCGACAACGAGGATACATTATAAATACTAAAGTTTTCACCACACAACAAATAACAAGCAATGAAATGAACTTCAACTCAACCATTCCTCGGCATTGGAAATGCTTGCTTTGAACCACAAGTGATTCTCTGGGACGGGCCATCCATTGTCGATCTGGAGACCAACACAGGACTGATCATCCAGGCTGAAGCGGCTTACTATATCAGTACCAGGGTAGGGAACCACCCAAATGTCTGAGGTATAGACATAGTTGCTTCTCATAAATGGTACTAGTAACATTGTGTCAACAGCAGTTGGATCGCCTTTCACCATCATCAGATAGTTTTGTTCAAGGAAGAGCGAGTTTTCTCCAAGACTATCAATTCTGTACCAGGGAGAAGGAGTTTGCACTAGCACACTAGTATCCATCCCGAATACCATGCAATGGGTGTTGGAATAGGCCCGGAGAGTGCGACCATGGGAGACTACACCTGCTTCCTTAGCAGTAACATCATCAATGGGCTATATACACACAAGAAGAGGTGATCCATCGGAATTAGTTGCCAGGCGCCATAGCGTATATGGGCGCTGCTCGTCCTCATGCTCGTGATCATCACCATCGTCATCTCCCCCTTGGTTATAAATTTTTTCAAGTATAGGTGGTGGGATGTTCACAGGACCTTGGAAACACAAGAAGAAGGTTAATTAGTAAAGGGAAACTTTCTAACCCGCATGCATGTGGATGAAAAAATTATAATTATGGTGGAAGACAAACGTACCGAAACTACGAGGATCCCATGCAAAAACAGTGCCACGAGTGGTGGCAGCAAACACAAGGCCCTCGTATTGAATTGCATCACAGTACTCATCCGTGCACATAAACTGATTTTTGAGCAACATCCATCGAGTCAAACCACCAAGGACGGCAACAAGCTTGTTGAAGATAGCAACAACTTCATAGTTGTTGTAATTCCAAGAGCGGTTGGGAACTCGACAAATTGCTATCTTCCATAGAAGACAGTCACCATGATCATATTTGAACGTGCGTACAATACCAGTGTGCTCAACCTCTGGGCAGTCTGCTGAGATTTTTGGAAGTGGACCCCGGTCACGAGTGTACACATTCACAACTTCCCACTCGCAGTTGGACCCAATGTAAACAACCCAATCTCCATTTGCGCCCGCCCAAGCCTTGCCCTCAAGCGATGGCATCTTAACATCATACGTATCATTATCAAGCGGCATCAACTTGCACAGGGCGAGGCCTCCGTCGTGCCGGCGCCAGTCATCAGGGTCACGGCGAAGAAGATAGGGGAGATCAAACCGCTCCTTGACTCTTGGGTTCCTTGTAATGATGTTATAAGTTGAGTCGAGAATGGGCTTGAATGAACCTACCATGCTAGCCGAGGTGATGACGTCGCACCGATCAATGAGTTCCTCCACCACGTCATCTTTCAGATCGGGGCAAGAATAACGGGGTCGTTTTAGGCCTGTTCCCTCCATGGAGAAGACGATCGAACAATGGCATAAGAAAGGGTGAAGGGCTGAAGGAAAATGGAGGAGGGAGAGGAAGAGCGTGCTACAGCAGTTCCAAATCGAGAGGGAAAGGCGAAGAGTCGGTGGACGGTTGCGAGTTTGCCACGGTTCACGAAGAGGTGCCCCGGCCTACACGTCCGTTCGGTAATACTCCTACTACTCACTGTCGTCTCACTGATATGTTGGAACGGGACCACATGTCAACGAAACATGGTGTGTAATTTCTCGTGCAAAATGCGATCTGGCTGCGTTGGCCCGACATGCCACATTAGTTATCGACCTTTATTTTTTTAATGGCGTGCTGATCAGTTTTGAAGCACGACTAACTGGTACTGTACGCAGAGAAAATATAAACTACTCTACCACTACTCCACCTCCAGTACTAGTAGTATAAAAAAGATATATAGGCCGGAGCTTCAGCGCTTTCTTGCTAAGGGCTGCCCACTTGCTTCTCACACCACCACTGAGGGAGTCCTGGATTAGGGGGTGTCCGGACGGCCGGACTAAACCTTCAGCCGGACTCCTGGACTATGAAGATACAAGATTGAAGACTTCGTCTCGTGTCCGGAAGGGACTATCCTTGGCGTGGAAGGCAAGCTTGGCGATACGGATATGAAGATCTCCTACCGTTGTAACCGACTTTGTGTAACCCTAACCCTATCCGGTGTCTATATAAACCGGAGGGTTTTAGTCCATAGGACAACATACACATCAACAATCATACCATAGGCTAGCTTCTAGGGTTTAGCCTCCTCGATCTCGTGGTAGATCTACTCTTGCACTACCCATATCATCAATATTAATCAAGCAGGACGTAGGGTTTTACCTCCATTGAGAGGGCCCGAACCTGGGTAAAACTTCGTGTCCCTTGTCTCCTGTTACCATCCGGCCTAGACGCACAGTTCGGGACCCCCTACCCGAGATCCGCCGGTTTTGACACCGACATTGGTGCTTTCATTGAGAGTTCCTCTGTGTCGTCGCCATCAGGCTCGATGGCTCTGACGATCATCGATAGTGATGCAGTCCAGGGCGAGACCTTCCTCCCCGGACAGATCTTTGTCTTCGGCGGCTTCGCACTGCGGGCCAATTCCCCTGGTCGTCAGGTCAGATTTGGAAGTTTAAACTACACGGCTGACATCCGCGGGGACTTGATCTTCGACGGATTCGAGCCATATCACGACGAGCATGATCTAGCTCTGCCGCCGAACAGTGCCCTAGAGGCCGCATCCGCATCGGCTCCGATCCTTAATTTGGAGCCAACTGCGCCGATCGAGGATGGGCGGTTGGACGCCACCTTGGGGGCTGCAACCCCAAGGGCGATTGAGCCAAACACCAGCCCCGTACTCTGCGAGACTCGTGACTCCAAGGAGCCGGACTCCTCTCTGGACTCCGAACCCTCCGCACCCCTGCCAATCGAATCCGATGGGGCGCCGATCATGGAGTTCACCGCCGCGGACATCTTTCAGCACTCGCCTTTCGGTGATATCCTGAAGTCACTGAAGTCTCTCTCTTTATCAGGAGAGCCCTGGCCGAACTACGGTCAGCAAGGTTGGGGTACGGCCGATGAAGAAATTCAAAGCCCACCCACCACCCACTTTGTAGCCACTGTCGACGACTTAGCCGACATGCTCGACTTCGACTCTGACGACATCGATGGTATGTACGCCGATGAAGGAGATGATGAAGAACAAGCACCTACTAGGCCCTGGAAAGCCACCTCGTCATATGACATATACATGGTGGACACCCCGAAAGAGGGAGATGGCGATGGAACAGCGGAGGATGACCCCTCCAAGAAACAGCCTAAGCGCCGGCGTCAGCGGCGCCGCTCAAAATCCTGCCAAAACAAACAAGGTGATTCCAGCACGGGAGATAATAATACTTCGAAAAGCACCAAAGAAAACCCCCTCCTGCAAGATTTAGCGCAGGAGGATGGAGAAACCATCCCTCACAAGAGAGCGGCAGACAGAGAGGTCGAGGACGATAATTATATGCCTCCCTCCGAAGACGAGGCATGCCTCGACGACGATGAATTCGTCATGCCAGAGGATCCCGTCGAGCAAAAGCGTTTTCAACATAGGCTTATGGCCACGGCAAGAAGCCTCAAGAACAAACAGCAACAGCTTAGGGCTGATCAAGATTTGCTAGTCGACAGATGGACTGAAGTCCTTGCGGCCGAAGAGCATAAACTCGAACGCCCCTCCAAGAGCTACCCAAAGCGCAGGTTGCTACCCCAATTAGAGGAGGAAGCACTTGATGCGGCCGATCGACCACCTCGTGGTCGCGGCAGAGAGGCCTTTCGGCCCTCCACTCAAGCCACACCCCGTACCAAGGCATGGGAATATGCGTCGGACTTACGAGACATGTTGGAGGACAAGGCAAGGCAAACAAGATCGATCTACGGATCGCATGGGCGCCCCACGGCTCGAGACGGTAACCGTCACGCCGGCCACAAATTCGGCGGGGCCGAACACAATAGACAAGGCTCATTGGAGCTACATCACGATATAGCCCAGTACAGAGACGCCGCACACCCACTCTGCTTTACAGACGAAATAATGGATCATCAAATCCCCGAGGGTTTCAAACCCGTAAACATCGAATCATATGATGGCACAACAGATCCTGCGGCATGGATCGAGGATTATCTCCTTCATATCCACATGGCCCGCGGTGATGATTTCCATGCCATCGAATACCTCCCACTCAAGCTTAAAGGACCAGCTCGGCATTGGCTTAATAGCTTGCCAACAGGATCAATCAGTTGTTGGGAGGACCTGGAAGCCGCATTCCTCGACAATTTCTAGGGCACTTATGTGCGACCTCCAGACGCCGATGACCTAAGTCACGTAATTCAGCAGCCAGAGGAATCGGCCAGGCAATTCTGGACACGGTTCCTAACAAAGAAAAATCAAATAGTCGACTGTCCGGACGCTGAGGCCCTAGCAGCCTTCAAGCACAATATCCGTGACGAGTGGCTGGCCCGACACCTTGGACAGGAAAAGCCGAAATCTATGGCAGCACTCACGACACTCATGACCCGCTTTTGCACGGGAGAAGACAGCTGCCTTGCTCGTAGCAACAATATGACCAAGAACCCTGGTAATTCGGACACCAAGGACAGTAGTGGCAGGTCGCGTCGCAACAAGCAGAAGCGCCGCATTAACGGCGACAATGTTGAGGACACGGCAGTTAATGCCGGATTCATAGGCTCTAAATCCGGTCAGCGGAAAAAGCCATTCAAAAGGAATCCGAGGGGCCCGTCCAGTTTGGACCGTATACTCGACCGCTTGTGCCAGATACATGGCACCCCCGAAAACTCGGCCAATCACACCAATAGGGATTGTTGGGTGTTCAAGCAGGCAGGCAAGTTAAATGCCGAAAATGAAGACAAGGGGCTGCATAGCGATGACGATGAGGAGCCCCGGCCGCCAAACAACAGTGGACAGAAGGGTTTCCCCCCACAAGTGCAGACGGTGAACATGATATACGCAACCCACATCCCCAAAAGGGAGCGGAAGCGCGCGTTAAGGGACGTATACGCGGTAGAGCCAGTCGGCCCAAAGTTCAACCCATGGTCCTCCTGCCTGATCACCTTTGATCGAAGGGACCATCCCACTAGCATCCGTCATGGAGGATTCGCCGCATTGGTTCTAGACCCAATTATTGACGGATTTCATCTCACTAGAGTCCTTATGGACGGCGGCGGCAGCCTGAACCTGCTTTACCAGGATACAGTGCGGAAAATGGGCATAGATCCCTCGAGGATTAAGCCCATCAAAACGACCTTTAAAGGCATAATACCAGGTGTAGAGGCCAACTGTACAGGCTCAGTCACACTTGAAGTGGTCTTTGGATCTCCGGATAATTTCCGAAGCGAGGAGTTAATCTTCGACATAGTCCCATTCGCAGTGGCTATCACGCACTGCTCGGGCGAACCGCATTCGCTAAGTTCAATGCGGTACCGCATTACGCATACCTTAAGCTCAAGATGCCAGGCCCTCGAGGAGTAATTACGGTCAATGGAAACACCGAACGCTCCCTCCGAACGGAGGAGCACACGGCGGCCCTTGCAGCGGAAGTTCAAAGCAGCCTCTCCAGGCAGTTCTCCAGTCCGGTCACTAAACGACCGGACACCATCAAGCGCGCCCGGAGTAACCTACAACAAGACCGCCTGGCACGATCCGAGCAGGCGTAGCAATGCGGCCCCATCCCCAACCCTCGCAAAAAGGCGATGCTAGTACTTCACGTACAAAACTACGCTCTAGAGATACCATGGGTACAGGGGGAGGGGCACCATCACGGCACACCCAATACACGGCTTAAACCGTATCAGGGGCTGCCTATTTTTTAATTTTCCCTTACTTTCAGGACTTCATCCTTCGGAAGGCCTGTTCGGCAGTTCAATTGCCGCACAAACGATGCAAGAACCAGGGAAGCAGACAAGCCACGCCGCACTACGGAACTCCCAGGTGGTCTCTATCACGAGCAGTATACCCGTTCTACATACTATTCCGCAGCTTTCCCCTGGAATGGACATGTTAACTAGTCCAACCTTCCACTTATCGCATTACTTGTATCGTTCTGCCTTGATTGCACACCTTCTTAATAAACAATGCATAGCTTTCGTCTATTTTTGCATTACCCTTTTTCTTTATGTTCCTTAACGACATGTTGCACCCGTACACATTGGTACGGCCAAAATACGCTAGGGGCTTGAGTACCCCTCAATATGGTGTGAGAAGTCCGAACACTTTAACAAGTGCGGCACCCCAAACTTATAGCATTATATGCATCGGCTCCGAATCATGTCTTGGGTCAATAGTTGGGTTTGCCCGGCTCCTATGTTTTGGTGCCTTATGTTCCGCTATATCGGCTAAGGTAGCACTAGGAGAACCACTGCGATTGTGCCCCGGTTGAGCTGGGTCGAGCACCTCAGTGGAGAAAGCTAAAACTGACTGTCATGATGAAGCGAGAGTTGGTCGCTGTTCGAGACGTTTTTTCGAGTCCCAAAAGACTTATGCTGCTTAGGGCGAGGAGCCGGCTCTGTCCGGCCAAGGCGTGGATAGCGCCCCGAATTCGATCTTCCGAATACCAGGGGCTTCGCCGACATTTAAATATATAGAATTCTATGGCTAAGTGAGAGTGTTCACGCATTATAGTCCGATTGCCTTGTTCGTTGGGCTGAGCGCCTCCCTCGAAGGACCCAAACATGGGAAAAAGAGCGCTTAGATTTATCCTCGAACACCCCAGCACTAGCGGCACGGGGGCAGAAGCCGACAACTCGCCATCTCTCAGAATTGATAAACAGCCACACAGAAGGTAATATTTTAAATTCCACCAGCATTGCTTAGCGCATATAAACAAGTTTTCAGCGCACAGGACACAACGAGCAAGTTTCACTCAAAAATTACATCCCTAGAACATTCATCCGCCACAAGGCGGGCACCCTTCAGAACATCCTTATAATAATTCTCGGGCTTGCGATGCTCTTTCCCCGGCGGTGGCCCGTCCTTCACCAGCTTCTCAGCATCCAGCTTGCCCCAGTGCACCTTCGCACGGGCAAGGGCCCTACGGGCACCTTCGATGCAAGCGGAGTGCTTGATGACTTCGAGCCTTGGACAGGCCTCCACCAACCGCCGCACCAGCCCAAAATAGCTCCTAGACAGAGCCCCTCCATGCCATAGCCGAACAATGAGGCCCTTCATGGCCTGTTCGGCCGCCTTGTGGAGCTCGACCAGTTGCTTCAGCTGGTCGCTCAGGGGCACGGGGTGTCCGGCCTCAGCGTACTGAGACCAGAACACCTTCTCCGTCGAGCTGCCCTCCTCGGCTCGATAGAATGCGGCGGCATCGGATACACTCCGGGGAAGATCTACGAACGCTCCTGGAGAGCTCCGGATTCGGGTAAGTAACAAGTAACTCACGTTTATGTGTTTGCTTTGCATAAAGAATGCCTTACCCGCCACTATCTTCTTCACCTCATCCAACTCCTGGAGGGTCTTCTGGGATTCGGCCTTGGCAGATTTGGCATTTTCAACAGCCACCGCGAGCTCGGACACTTGCGTCTTCGAGTTAAGCTCCAAACTCTCATGTTTTTCCATGAGAGCCTGGAGTTCTTGCCGCACCTTGCCAACCTTGGCCTCATATTTCTCCCGCTCGGTGCGCTCCGAGGCCGCACTCTTCTCGGCCTCGACCAGCGCTTGCTCAAGGGTTGCCACTTTAGACGTGGCCCCTACATTAGCCACGATAATCCTGTCATTCTTTGCAATTGCACCTTTTTATATATTTTTAACAAGGTATTTCATACCTTCATTGTCCTCGAGCTGCTTCTTGGCACGTTCGAGCTCTTGCTCGGACCGCTCAAGGTTCTGCTTTAGTGCGTCCACTTCCGCAATCAGTGCGGCGGACGCAAGCAGGGAAGCCTGCATATGCATATTGACTCATTTTTGTTAGACTCCTGCAAATTCTATTTGATCCTCTATTCGGCTTTTCTTCCTGAATGCCAAACAGAGCATCAGGGGCTACTGTCTATGCAGTACTATTATTTACACATTCTTTACTTACCTCAAAGCCTGTCAAAAGGCTAGTACAAGCTTCAGTCAGTCCGCTCTTGGCGGACTGAACCTTCTGGACCACCGCACTCATAATAGCGCGGTGCTCCTCGTCGATGGAGGCGCCTTGGAGCGCCTCCAACATATTGTCCGGCGCCTCTGGTTGGACGGGGGCCGCTAGCACGGTGGACTTGCTCCTCTTGGAAGGAGGTCCCCCACCGGACTCTGGAACCTTTGAAGGTTCCGGAGCGGTGTCCGGCCTAGAGCCGGAATTGGAGCCCTGGGGGGTTTCATCCCCTTTACTCCTGGAGTCCGGGAGGTCGCCTTGCGGCGCCTCCAGGACCACCTCCTCCCGGCTTGGAACCTGTTGGGACAACACTTCGGTGTCGTCCGTTGGGCGGGGGGAGGAAGCCGTCGGAAGTGAGTTCACGTCCGACGAGCCCAGTGAGCCGCTCGACGACGCGTCGAGCCGGTCTTTGGGTGGGCTGCGTAAACATATTCAACATGAGGGAAAGCTGCGCAATAAACGAATACTATGAAGTACTCTGGTATCCGGATACTTACGATTTGGCCAGGGGCTTGGCCCTAGGCACCCACTCCTCTCCGCCATCGTCGGCGTCGGTGGAGCAGTCCGCAGGAAGGGTTTTCCCCTTCTTGGACCCTTCAGCCTCCCCAGTTGGGGCGGCCTTCCTTTTCTTCCCTTCCCCCGCTGGAGGGGGAGGGGTCTCTTCTTCCTCCTCCCCGTCTTCGCGGGAGGAGTGCGTCTTGGATTCGTCGGATGATGAATCCGACACCTCCGGGCATCGGGCACTCTTTCGAGTCCCCGTGGCCTTCTTCTTGAGCTTCTTCTCCGGCACCACATAGGGTGCCGGAACCAGCAGCTTCGCCAAGCGAGCATCCGCTGGGCCTTCGGGCAAAGGAGCCGGACAGTTGATCTGTCCGGATGTCACCTGCCAATCCTGTCAAAGGTAAGGGAGTTTAAATCCCGCATGGAGTCAAACTATGAAAAACTAATACCCTGTAAAAGGAAAAAACAGCTTACCGCGAGAGCGTGACGCTGCGCACTGAATCTGTGATCCTCAGTAGCGGATGCGGGAGCCTTGGCGCCCTTGAAAAGCATCTTCCAGGCATCTTCGTACGTCGTGTCGAAGAGCCTGCTCAGAGTCTAGTGCCGTGCCGGGTCGAACTCCCACAGGTTGAAAGCCCGTTGTTGGCACGGGAGGATCAAGCGGATGAGCATAACCTAGACTACGTTGACAAGTTTGAGCTTCTTGTCCACCAGGGTTTTGACGCATGTTTGGAGTCCGGTTAGCTCTCCTTTTTTACCCCACGACAGGCCCGTCTCTTTCCAGGACGTGAGCCGCGTTGGGGGTCTGGACCGGAACTCAGGGGGTGCGACCCATTCGGCGTCACGCGACTCGGTGATGTAAAACCACCCTGATTGCCACCCCTTCAGGGTCTCCACAAAGGAGCCCTCGAGCCAGAGGACGTTGGCCATCTTGCCCACCATGGCACCTCCGCACTCTGCCTAGCTGCCGCGCACCACCTTCGGCTTGACGTTGAAAGTCTTGAGCCAGAGCCCGAAATGAGGGCGGATGCGGAGGAAGGCCTCGCACACGACGATAAACACCGAGATGTTGAGGACGAAGTTCGGGGCCAGATCATGGAAATCCAGGCCGTAGTAGAACATGAGCCCTCGGACAAATGGGTGGACAGGGCACCCAGTCCGCGGAGGAAATGGGGGAGGAACACCACCCTCTCATGGGGCCTAGGGGTGGGGATGAGCTGCCCCTTTTCGGGGAGCTGGTACGCGATGTCGTTAGACAGGTATCCGGCCTTCCTTAGCTTTTTGATATGTCCCTCCGTGACGGAGGAGACCATCCACTTGCCTCCCGCTCCGGACATGGCTGGAGAAGGTTGAGGTTGGGAGTGCGGACTTGGGCGCTGGAGCTCGAGTGCGCAAGGATGGATAGGCGAAGGAGGAAGAAGGCGTAGGTGAAAAGGTGGATCTTTATCCCCTTATATGGGTGGACGCAACTACATGTCCCCACCAGCCTGGTAAAACTCGCTTATCTCCAAGCGTCGTAATCAATGGCGCGGTTGGGTTACCCACGCCCGTATTGATGAGAATCCCGGGATAAGGGGACACGATCTCTACTTTAACAAGACGTGCCAAGGAAACCGCCTCGCATAATGCGCTGAGATGGGACAGTAAAACGGTTCGAATAAAAGCTTGGTCGTAGTTTGATGACACATTACGGAATACGTCAGCAGATTGGATTTGTGTAAATATTATTCTCTCTATGGCAATATGTGGAAACTTATGTTGCAGAGCCGGACACTATCTTTGTGTTCAAAATCTTCTATGAAGTACTTGGAGGAGGAACCCGTCTTGCAATGCCGGAGACAATATGCGCGCCGGACTCGTCGTCATTGAAGCCTGGTTCAGGGGCTACTGAGGGAGTCCTGGATTAGGGGGTGTCCGGATGGCTGGACTAAACCTTCAGCCGGACTCCTGGACTATGAAGATACAAGATTGAAGACTTCGTCTCATGTCCGGAAGGGACTTTCCTTGGCGTGGAAGGCAAGCTTGGTGATACGGATATGAAGATCTCCTACCATTGTTACCGACTTTGTGTAACCCTAACCCTATCCGGTGTCTATATAAACCAGAGGGTTTTAGTCCGTAGGACAACATACACATCAACAATCATACCATAGGCTAGCTTCTAGGGTTTAGCCTCCTCGATCTCGTGGTAGATCTACTCTTGTACTACCCATATCATCAATATTAATCAAGCAGGACATAGGTTTTACCCCCATCGAGAGGGCCCGAACCTGGGTAAAACTTTGTGTTCCTTGTCTCCTGTTACCATCCGGCCTAGATGCATAGTTCGGGACCCCCTACCCGAGATCCGCCGGTTTTGACACCGACAACCACCCTCTCTCCAGATCTAAAAAAGACGGCCCCTCTCTCCCTCCTCACCGGTGGTCACAGATCTGCCGGGGAAGAAAGGGACGTGTAGCGTTGACGCACTTGTCGTCGGTGAGCGAGGTCACGCACTGACGACAAGGCCGTCCTCTCAGACCTAGCGCCCACGCGGGATGGCCTCCGTCCCCAAGCTCACTGTCGTAGTGTGTGTGGAGGATGACGACCACGAGTGAAGCCACTTCCCGCCGACCCTCAGGTATGCTACCTCTTTTCGAACCATAACCTTGTTCTATTACCCCATCTACCACGTCATTGCATGTGGATCTTTTTCCACTCCACCATCTTCCCAATTTGCTATCCTCTGCTCTGCTGGCCACGCAGACGAAAACCATAATTTGCACTATTAAAGGAAACCCTACTTCATGCAGACTAATCCATGTCTGGGTTGAATAAGGAAAGGAAGGGAGATTGTACTGTCCAAGAGAGTAGGCATCGAACCCGCATCTAGGTTGAAAAGGGGGAAATCAATAGCTAAGGAACGAGTCCCGTGTCTCTTGGTTGAAGAAGGGTAGAAAGGCATGACAACGCAATAGAGAATGACCAGGTCGATCGGTTTGTTGTCCTCGCATAGGAAAAAGGTGGCTAAAGAGAACAAAAATGGGATGTAATCCACATATGTTGCCTGGATATTTGTTGCTCTGGGCAACCATACCTCCCTCACCACTCTGCGTCCGTGGAGGTACATCGTACTAGTGCGCCCACTGTCCGAATGGGCCTCCCATGCTCTTATTGCCACTTTTTTTGCTGTTAGTATAAAGCCAACAGTCAAGTCAAGCAATGCTACTGCTAAAGTGATGCCACATTTAACTAATGTCGCTCTCAGTCTAATGCCACCAATAAATTTAAGCAATGCCATTTAATGTCACTGGATTATTTTAGGGTTAGCTGTTGATTGTGGATGTATTAAATATTTTTCAACTAAGGCATTCTATGATGTTGCACAGCCAGTATACCAACGATGAAACTTGTTACTACCTTCAGATTTTTGCACTATTAATGCTTATAGATTACATACCTCACTTTCATGAGATAAGTTAATTTTTTTTATAGTGTCACCAAAATGCCAAGGCGCTGATGTCATTTTATTTTGGTTAAACTGCACAGACAATTATGAAGACAAGAGGAAAGGTCAAGAGTGGGCACCTCCTCCTCCGGCTGTTCTCTTGATTCGTTCGATCAAGTTTTTATGTTTGATCGATTATTAAGACTGGGATAGCAATTTTTAAGGTCCCCCCCCCCCAAGTTCGAAATGATATTTACCTTGGAGGTACATGGTTTGCAAATTTTTTATACTGTCATTAGTTAATAATGCTAGTTACCTTCAGACTTTTGTATTTGGTTTAATGCTCATGCATAGCTAGTATACCAATGCTGAAACTTGTTACATTTACATTTTGTATTGTTAATTCTTATAGAAACCTTCCAGTGCTAGAGTTTATTGAAATATGTTCAGTAAAACCATTGTACTGTACCCTGTAATAAACTAACTACTCTACTATTGCACTAGCCACTGGATTACTGTATATTTGTAGTATTCGAATGGTGTTGCATTAGCGTATGGACATAAATAAAGTGTGGCAAGCTTTCCAAGATATGTGCTCAAGAAAACTACTACCTGTTTTTCTAAATACTAGACGTTTGGGTACTTTAAATTGAATCGCGAAAACTTCTTATATTAAGGAACAAAGGGTGTAGAGTTCACTCAAATTATCCCGGTAAAGCTAGTCACACCTTTGTTAAAATTAATGTTCATTATGTTATCGGAGGAGGTCTGTATGTTTGTCTCTAATGCCTGTCGACTACATACCTGACATCATGATGTAATGTTAAGTCATTTCCTTTTGTACAGTGTCACTGAATTGTCAAGGCATTGATGGCATTTTATTTTAGTAGAACTGCACAAAATTTGCTTAAAAGAAGAGGAAAGGTCAGGAATGGCTCAGTTTTTCAGAAAAAACTATGTATGCCTTCCTGACATCAACCGTTGTTGCTTTATTTATTCCTTCAAACAGGTGGTTAGAAATAGTCTTGCTACCTTTTCCCATTAAGAAATTGGAATTCTTATATTTGTGAGTCTATCCTTCAACTAGTGCCACTTTTAGAGTAATCACACTTTCAATATCTATGCAAACAGGGATGCTCGATTTTAGTGGAACTGCACAAAAAGTCCAACTGGTTCAACATTAGGAGCATGTTTTTTTCCAAACCTTTATATCCAATTGGTGGCACTTTGAGCTGTTCATTACGAAGGTACATGGTTTGCTACTATCTTGCTACTCTTTTTGTACTGTCATTAGATAGTAATACTAGTGGTTTGCATGTGAATTTATTGGCAGGGTGGACCTACATTGGAGGTGCAGGACAGGATTCAATGATTGGATGCTCAGTTTCGGTTGTATCGATTTCACCTCTTCCATCACTGCGAACATGGATATCCTTGGTCTGATGAAGAATAGGCGCTAAATTTCTGCTCTGAACCAGCAAATCAATTCAGTATGAAATTGTCCAGGGCAAAACATAACTGTATCAGATTGTCCAGTGCAGAACATGACAGATGCTAAGCGGAAAAGACATGTTTAAAGAAAATACAAGGTGTGGTATATGTTTACTAGCTGCTTGATATTTGTGCAGACAGGGATGTCTGCCCGTTGCTATTTGGCAAACAAACAAAGTGTCCGCAATTTTGGTTGAACTGCACAAGAGAATAGTATAGTCACTACATGCAGTGCCATTTGAAAATAGACACAGAAAGAGTGGATAGTCACTTCATGGACTGCAGAAAAGTAGTATTGTACTATTTATTGGCCAACACTAGGTGCTTCATTGCTTCGGTCTGATTATACAATGGGCATCATTTTGCCTAAGTTAAAGTTTGTATTCCAAAAATAGTCTCGCGGTGTGATCGAGAGAAGACCAAATCATATTGCAGTGGATGTTCCTCCATCATGTGTGGTTCATTCTCATGGTTCCAGCTGTTGGTGAAACCACTTACGTTTGCAAGAGGAATTGTAGACTTCACAAACAAATTTGTCTTTCAGTCTGTATTGAATGTTGGCCAAGAGAAGCATCCATGTTAGTAGGAAGAACAGATGTTTTTTCTAGATCTTTGCTTTTGGAGCTACATATTTGTATCTGATCTCTGAATCATTGAGATGCATTAACATGTTGATCTTATGTATGGGAATCGTACTAGTTAGTTTTAGTTGCGACGCAAGATCCGAAGTGGCTGATCTTTGCTTTTGGAGCTACATATTTGTATATGATCTGTGAATCATTGAGATGCATTAACAGCTACTTATTTCTGTTCGCTCAGTGTTTATAAGTTACTGATCGATCACTAGCTAGCCTACAAATGCACTCTAGGCAGTTTTATTTGCGACTCAAGATGCGAAGTGGCAGTTTTTGAATAAAAATGCCTACCTCTGAAGAAACTGACAAGCTACACTATCGATCCTACACGGATAAATAGCGGATCACCAACGTACTACCTCCTTTCCGGTTTGTAGGGCTCAATTCAAGAAACGACCTACTCGATCCTACACGAATAAATAGCGGATCACACACGTACTAGTACCTCCTTTCCGGTTTGCAGGGCTTAATTCAAACCTCTCACCAACCAAGGTACTCCCTCCGTCTGGGTTTATTAGTCCCCTGAGCAAAGCAGCAAGACCAAGGCATGGCAATAATTAACGACATGTAAAAGTTTAAGCCTAATTAAATCCATCGATTTAAGTGGTTGCATGCGTGCCCTCGGCTGCGACTCATTGCATGCTGCTTCGCGTACTGCCTGTGAGCGATTCTGAGTGCCTGCATGCAGCCGGCCGTAATTAAGGCAGCTAACTGATGCGAAAAAAGATACGCTTTAATTGTTGCGGGCTTTTTAAATCCGTGGAATCATTATTGACAAGGAGGGAGATGATTCGAGTGCACTCGTTTGACCGCCATGCCGGCGTGCGACCCAGACGGGACGGGACGACACGGTCATAATTTTAGTTTCTCTAGTTTTCCACGACAAGCTGGCGCGCTAAGCCATTATGCATTGAATTCCGATGACCGTCGCGCTACCTTCCGCCTATAAGTACTGTTTCCCGGCCTTCTCCAGTGCCACCGTGACCCAACTCGCCATATCCTCATAAGCCCCCACCGGCCCGACGTCGCTCACCACGTCCGCCATGCCCCCGCCCGTCTGTGGTAGGCGACGCCGGAGGCGGTCACCGCCAGAACTAGTGTTCGGGTTTTCACCGGAAGGCAGACGGAGGGAGGAGGCATTCTATTTGTCTTTAGATGGCAATGCAGAGATCGAGGAGTTGTTGGAGCGTGACCGCATGGCGGAGGAGCAGGAGTTGTTGGAGCGCGACCGCATGGCGGAGGAGCAGGAGTTGTTGGAGCGCGACCGCCTGGCGGAGGAGCAGCGTATCGCTGATTTGCGCTGCCAGAGGGACTAAGAGTAAGTTAGTACTTGTACGCTACTAGAGTATTAGTGGGAGTAGATGGTTAACTTGGCTATGATGGTTGTCAACGTGGAAGTTCAGTACTCTATATGTGGATCAGACCTGTTACTTTGCTGTGAATGTTGAACTTTCCGTTTGAACGTATGGAATGGGCTGTTATTTTTTTAAATGGGTTGTATTTGTCCTCCACGGGT
The DNA here is from genome assembly GCF_002162155.2 of Triticum dicoccoides. Classification (NCBI taxonomy): domain Eukaryota; kingdom Viridiplantae; phylum Streptophyta; class Magnoliopsida; order Poales; family Poaceae; genus Triticum; species Triticum dicoccoides. Next base: position 735,110,847 of record NC_041382.1, read on the forward strand.
TTAGAGGCTGACTTGTGGGCCTAGCAAGTTGTCGCGTACACAATCAGGAGATGATTGTACGTGGAGAGGATGACAACAGGGACCCGCCAAGGTCATGACAGTACGCAAGCAAGTGCCTCCTTATTTCAAGCCAATAAAAAATGGCTCCTCCTAGTGGATTTCTGACATCTGGGTCCCATGCTATTGTCAACGTAGTCAATAAACGAGAGAATTGCACAACGAGCGGCTGACACGAGGGACCCAGTAGCTCGCCCAGTTATTTTTGTTTTGGGTTAATTTGATAAATGCCACTCCAAATCTGGTGTATCCGAGAAATGCCACTGCAATTTCCAAACTTTGAAAAATGCCATTTCTAGTGGCATTTTTTGAAGTCTGGAGTGGCGTTTTTCAAAGTTTGCAAACTGCAGTGGCGTTTTTCAAAGTTTGCAAAAATTGCGGTGGCATTTTTCAAAGTTTGGAAATTGCAGTGGCATTTTTATGAATCGCCATAATTGGAGTGGCATTTATCTAATTTGTTTTTGAGACGAAAGCAGGGTGTCAACTGGGTTGTGCGGGACACTCTGGCCTGTCTAGACAGCCTTTTCTTTTATGTTTACCACAGACCAGCCCAGTAGTCTTTTTTTCTTTCTGAAAATGGCTAGCCTAGTTTTTGTGATTTGTCAAGTAAGTCGCTTTATCAGGCCTGTTGGGCTGCAAATCTTTCAAGACAAGGAGAGCTTCATTCGGCTGGCCGAGAATATGGCCTATCAGTAATGAGAAATGGGTTGTACATTTTTAAAACACATCAAACCGGCAATTAGTTTCAAATATCTTTTTTTCATTTCGAGATTTTAAATTGCATTGATTTTTATGCATGGACAATTTATTGGATTTTATATTGATATACATTTATTTTTAAAATCAGTCTGAATGTGACTCGAAATTTCGGGATTACAAACAGTTCAGACCGCACCGACATATGCAAAATTTCGTATAATTTTTTAACCGTGGCCACAATATGGGCTGTAATGCTAACAAAAAGAATATGGGCTCCAAAAAACCCGTAAGAATTAGCAAATGGGATGTAAATTATTTGAAATAATGGCAGATGGGATGTATGTTGTTTTCCACAGATTTGAGGCTTTCCACAGATGGCCTGTATACTGTTGGATGTCCATCCAATGGCCGTCGTTCTTCTTCAATCTCTTCTCTTCCCGCTCCAGCCGCTCAAACAAGCGCCGATGGGACTGCCTGCTCCCTCCTCCCCGCGGTCGGCTGTACTGCCGCGCAGGGCTCACCGCCCCACCGTACTCCCATCGCTGGCCTAGCCATCCCTCTACTCAGCCACACCTGCTGTTATTCTAAGGCGACAGCAGACGAACCAGTAAACCCTCGTACAGTCGTACTCCCCACCGCATGGGAAACAAAAACAACTACCGAGTCTTCCCTGCCTCTGTGTCATTCCCTTCCTAGGCCTCGCTGTCGTCCACCACCCTGGTGCTCTCGGCGTGGCATGGTCAACGTGGTCAACGACCGACATGCATCTGAAGTGGACTGTATGTGGAGAGGCTGACAGTTGGGTCCATGGCCGCACGCAAGGAAATGCCTCCTTATTACGCGCAAAATAATGATTCCTCCACCTGACATCTGGGACCCACCGAAAGGGCCTCTGTATTTTGTGAAAAAACGTTACCGCCGCTGACAGCTCGGACCCACCAGCTATATCTTTGCACGCAAGGAAGTGCCTCCTTATTAAGCACAAAAAAATGAATACTCCCCCTACTAGCTGGGACCCAGTATAGTGGGCCTACTAAGTTGACGGGGACGAAGGGCTTTGTCAACTTAGTCAATATGCACGATTCTAGCTCGACTGACCGTACGATGTCCATCCAACGGCCGTAGTGCTTCTTCAACATCTGGTCTTCTTGCTCCAGCCGCCCAAAGCAGCGCCGGTCGTGCCGCCTGCTCCTACCTCCCGTGGCCGGCTGTGCTGCCGCGGAGGCCTCACCGCCCCCATACTACTCCCATCGCTGGCCAGGCCATCCCTCAACTCCACTCACCCACACCCCCTGTTATTCTGCGGCGATGGCAGCGCAGCCGAACCAGTGAACCCTCGTACTCCTCTCCACGTGGGCATCCACTGCCGCGTCTTCCCCGGCTCCGCGTCGTCCCCTTCCTAGGCCTCGCCGTCATCCACCGCCGTGGTGCTCTCGGCGCGGCATGGTCAATGTGGTCAACGACCGTATTCCATCGGAAGAATACTGTACATGGAGAGGCTGACAGCTGGGTCCACAGCAGCCGCAAGGAAGTGCCTCCTTATTACGCGGAAAATAATTATTCCTCCACCTGACAGCAGGGACCCACCGGACGCCCACCAGTATTTCACAAAAAAAACGTTTGCCCCTGACTGTTGGGACCCACCCGACGGGCCACCGTATTTCGCGAAAAAAACGTTCCCCCTGCTGTCAGCTCAGACCCACCGGAAGTGCCTCCTTATTATGCACAAAAAATGAATACCCCCTGCTAGCTGGGACCCACCTTGGTGGGAGGCTAACTTGTGGGCCTACTAAGTTGACGGGGATGGAGGGCTTTATCAACTTAGTCAATATAAACGATTCTAGCTCCAGTGACCATATACGATGTCCATCCAACGGCCATAGTACTTCTTCAACCTCTGGTCTTCTTGCTCCAGCCGCCCAAAGCAGCGCCGATCGTGCCGCATGCTCCTGCCTCTCGTGGCCGGATGTGCTGCCGCAGAGGCCTCACCACCCCCTACTATTCCCACCGCTGGCCAGGCCCTGCGGCGATGGCAGCCTCACACCGCAGCCGAACCAGTGAACCCTCGTACACCTCTTCGCGCGGGCTTCCACTGCCGCATCTTCCTCGGCTCCGCGTCTTCCCCTTCCTAGGACTCGCCGTCGTCCACCGCCCTCGTGCTCTCGGCGCGGCGTGGTCAACGTTGTCAAGGAACGACTTCCATCGGACGTGGACTGTACGTGGAGAGGCTGACAGCTGGGTCCACGGCCGCAGCAAGGAACTTCCTCCTTATTACGCGGAAAATAATGATTTGTCCACCTGACAGGTGGGACCCACCCGACGGGCCACTGTATTTCGCGAAAAAACGTTTCCCCCTGACTGCTGGGACCCACCAGCTACATCTTCGCATGCAAGGAAGTGTGTCCAGGCAAAAAAACGATTCGCCCCCCTGACTGTTGGGACCCACCAGCTACATCTTCGCACGCAAGGAAGTGCATCCAGGTAAAAAAACGATTTGCCCCCTGACTGCTGGGACCCACCAGCTACATCTTCACACGCAAGGAAGTGCCTGACAGTCGGGACCCACCTGGTCGAAGCGTACGTAGCGTTGTCATTCTGGTCGCGAACGTGTATGTACATATATACTGGTGGATTTAGAGGCGCGCACGTGTCGTAGTAGAGGCGCGCATGTAGCATGTACACGTACGTACAGTGGCCAGGGTGCAAGAAAGAAAATATGGCCACGTATGTGTACATACGGGCGGGGTCTCGAACGCCTACTCGCGCATACGTACGGCGAGGGCTCGTGTACATGGCTGGGTCAGAACGGAGAAACAACGTCTCATCGTGTTCATGGGGAGGCAACGGAATGTGTCGTGTTCATGGGGAGGCAATGGAATGCATCGTGTTCATGGGGAGGCAACGGAATGCGTCGTGTTCATGGGGAGGCAATGGAATGCGTCGTGTTCATCAGGAGGCAATGGAATGCGTCGTGTTCATCGGGAGGCAACGGAACGCATGGGAGCTGACCGGCTGGGTCGGAATGGAATGCGTGGTCGTGTTCATCGGGAGGGCTTGGACGGAACAGGCGATGGAAATGAGGCCTGGCGTACCGCGGAACGGAGGAAACGGACCTCCTACGGTCGAAACGGGGGTCCTGTTGATCGGGAGGGGTGTGGCGTACCGCAAAACGGAGGAAACAGACCTCCTACGGTCGAAACGGGGGTCCTGTTGATCGGGAGGGGTGTGGCGTACCGCAAAACGGACGAAACGGGCCTCCTACGGTCGAAACGGGGGTCCTGTTCATCGGGAGGGGTGTGGCGTACCGCAAAACAGGACTCCACGGGATATTGTTCATCTCCACCGTCGACCTCCTCCAGCCTCGACGGGCTACCGTCAACCTCCTCCAGCCTCCACGAGCTCCTTTTCATCCAGCCTCCACCGTGCACTACTCCACCGGCTACTGTTCAACCACCCCTCCACCGTCTACTGTTCATCCAGCCCTCCACACCACGGGGTCCTGTTCAACCATCCCTCCACGGGCACCCCTCCACCATCTACTGTTCATCCAGCGCTCCACACCACGGGGTCCTGTTCATCCAGAGGCAACGCCACCGCTCACTGTTCATCCAACCCCCCCCCCAACACTCACTGTTCATCCAATCGATTGGCTTCAGTTAGCAGCAGTAGCAAAGGAATCGCTCGATCGGGTTCAGTTAACAGCCATCGATCGATCGCTCGGGTTCAGTAACGCGTAGCCTGCAGTGCAATCGCTCGGGTTCAGTTAGAGCCCAACGCCTCGCTCGGGTTCAGATAGAGCCAATGCCTTGCACACACGCGCATACGTGTACGAGAGAAACACGCATCGCTCGGCCCCCGACCTCCCACCGTAACCGGGAACTCCCCAAAATTTTTCTCCCCCTCACTTCTACCACGGTTTTTCCCATCATGGACGGCCCAAAGAATGTCATGCAGCTGCGTCTCCGGCCCGCCCAGGATGAAAAGCCCATTTTCTGTCATGATTTTTTGTCATAGAAGTAGGAGCCCGCCACATCTATGATGATACTGGGTTTTGTCACAATTATCGTCATAGAACTGTCATATGTATGACAGAAAAAAAATCGTTCGACCCAAAATGTCACGGATGTGTCTTTTTTTGTAGTGGTGGAAGCACTTCGCAGCGCTTCCAATAGAGTTTCCGGTGCCTCTGGATGGACAGAGGTCACCGGTGGAATTGGTGCGCCTCCTTCCTTCGAAGGAGGCTGCCTGCCGGATTCCGGAGCCGTATAGGTCTCCGATATCATATTTGGCTAGGGGCCGAATTGGAGATGGCCCCCATCGCCAGTCTCCATGGGGATCTGCTCCCCCATGTGTCCGGCGGTCGAGGTATTATCTTCTGGCGCCACCGTGATGGCCTCCTGTGCCTCCCCCTGAGCCGGGAGTGTCCTTCGGGACAGCACTCCAGTGTCTTCCACAGTCTTGGGAGAGGACGCCGCCGGAAGGGACCCGCTGTCCATTACCTTCGGATCCAGTGAGTTTCCCGAAGATGAGGATCGCTCGAGTTCAGAACAAGCCAGACTGCAAGTGCATGATCCAACATGTTAAAACTATAAAGTAAATGAGCTGGATGTTTGCGTGCGTCTTTGAGTACTTATGATTCGGCCAGGAGCTTATCCCTGGGGCGCCACTCGGAGCTGATGTCAATGTCCCACGCGGGGTTGTCCGTGGCGGAGGCCTTCCCCTTCTTGGACATCGCTGCCTCCAGATGCGTGGAGGCCGCCCTTTTCTTCCTTACCCCCTCAGAGGGAGAATTGCTTTCCTCCTCTTCCTCGTCGTCGATGGTGGGAGGGGAGTGGTTGTCGACATCTTCGGACGTCACGTCTGAAGTGCCCTTATGGTGGAGACCACCCCTGGTCCCCTTGGCCTTCTTCTCCGGCGCTTGATAGGGCACCGGAACCAGCATCTTCATCAGAAGCGGGATAGCTGGTTCTTCGGGCAGCGGAGCCGGACACTGAATCCACTCCGCCTTATTTGTCCAGCCCTGAAACAATAAATAAGGAAGCTTAGACATCTTCCTGAGTATGCAAGTAAAGGGTACACCTTGAAATACGGAAAACTTACTGCACTAGCGGGATGGGCCAGGTCGAGCCCACGGTCCTTTGTCGTCGCCGGCCACATCTCGTTGGCCTTGAAGAGCACCTTCCAAATGTCTTCGCACGTAGTGCTGAAGAACTGTTGCAAGGTCCGGTGCTTGGCCGGATCGAACTCACACAAGTGGCAAGTCTGGCTTTGGCACGGCAGGATTCGACGAGCGAGCAGCACCTAAATCACGTTGACAAGCTTGACATCCTTGTCCACCATGCGCTTGATGCGCGTCTGGAGTGCTATCAGCTCGTCCGGCGAAGACCAGTCCAGGCCCTTCTCTAGCCAGGATGTGAGCCGCATCGGGGCGCCGGACTGGAATTCGGGAGCCGCGCCCAGGTGGCGTCACGAGGCTCTGTGACATAGAACCACTACTGTTGCCACCCCTTGACGGTCTCCATGAAGGTACCTTTGGGCCATGTGACATTGGGCAGCTTGCTCACCATGGCGCCTCCGCACTCTGCATGTTGGCCATCCACCACCTTTGGCTTCACGTTGAAGACCTTCATTCATAGTCCGAAGTAGGGAGGGATACGGAGGAAGGCCTCGCACACGACAATAAATGCCAAGATATTAAGGAAGGAGTTGGGGGCCAGATCGTGGAAATCCAACTCACAGTAGAACATGAGTCCGCGGACGAATGGGTGGAGAGGAAATCCCAACCCGCGGACGAAGTGGGGGATGAACACGACCCTCTCATGGGGCTCTGGGGTGGGGACGATATGTCCCTTGGCTGGAAGCCGGTGGGCGATCTCGTTGGCTAGGTACCCGTCCTCCCGGAGCCTGGTGATGTCCTTCTCCTTGATGGAGGAAACCATCCACTTGCCTTGCACTCTAGATCTGGACATGGCCGGAGTGCTTCTGGGAGGCGGAAAGGATGGAAGCTTGGGCACTAGAGCTCGAGAATGGATGGCAGAGAGGAAGAGGGCTTGGGTGAAAGAGGTGAATCCTTATCCCTTTATAAAGGCAGTGAATATCAAGCGCCTCCCCACTCGCCTTAAAACTCACATATTCCCCAAGGGTAGTGCAGGAGGTGCGGTTGGGTTACCCATGCCCGTATTGATGAGAATCCCACAATAAGGGGACATGATATCTACTTTGACAAGATGTGCCAATAAAACCGCATCTTGAAACATGGAGCGGGAGGCTAAAAACGGTTTGAAATGATGACCGGGCTATGACATGATGTCATGCTACAAAAGTTGTCAGTGGATCGGACTCATAAAATATTATACTCTCTACGGATATATGTGGTGTTTGTTTTACAGAGTCGGACACGTTCTCTGTGTTCGAGAGCTGTTTTGGAGTATTCAGAGGAGGAACCCGCCTTGCAATGCCGAACACAATCTCCGTGCCGGACACCTCGTCATTGAAGCCTGGTTCAGGGGCTACTGAGGGAGTCCTGGATTAAGGGGTCCAGGCGTTTGGCCTGTGTGACATGGGCCGGATTAATGGGCTATGAAGATACAAGACAGAAGACTCTCTCCCGTGTCCGGATGGGACTCTCCTTGGCGTGGATGGCAAGCCTAGCATGCGGATATGAAGATTCCTTTCTTTGTAACCGACTTTGTACAATCCTAGTCCCCTCCAGTGTCTATATAAACCGGAGGGTTTAGTCCGTAGAGGCAATCATAATCATACATGCTAGACTTCTAGGGTTTTAGCCATTACAATCTCGTGGTAGATCAACTCTTGTAACCGCCATACTCATCAATATCAATAAAGCAGGACGTAGGGTATTACCTCCATCAAGAGGGCCCGAACCTGGGTAAAACTTTGTGTCCTCTGTCTCCTGTTACCATCAACCTTAGACGCACAATTCGGGACCCCCTACCCGAGATCCTCCGGTTTTGACACCGACAATGATCTCACACTAAATTTCAAGGTATAAGTGTTATCCCTGAGTATGCACCGTTGCTACAGTTCATCGTGCCGAGACACCACGTGATGATCGGGTGTGATAAGCTCTATGTTCACATACAACGGGTGCAAGCTAGTTTTGCACACGTAGAATACTCGGGTTAAACTTGATGATCCTAGCATATGCAGATATGGCCTTGAAACACTGAGACCAAAAGGTCAAGCGTGAATCATATAGTAGATATGATCAGCATGGTGATGTTCACCATTGAAAACTACTCCATCTCAAGTGATGCTCGGACATGGTTTACTTGATATGGATCACGTGATCACTTAGATGATTAGAGGGATGTCTATCTAAGTGGGAGTTCTTAAGTAATATGATTAATTGAACTTTAATTTATCATGGACTTAGTCCTGATAGTATTTGCATAACTATGTTGTAGATCAATAGCTCGCGATGTAGCTCCCCATTTAATTTTAATATGTTCCTAGAGAAAAATAAGTTGAAAGATGTTGGTAGCAATGATGCGGACTAGCTCTGTGATCTGAGGATTATCCTCAATGCTGCACAGAAGTATTATGTCCTTGATGCACCACTAGGTGACAGAACTGTTGCAGGAGCAGATGTAGACGTTATGGACATTTGACAAGCTCGGTATGATGACTACTTGATAGTTTAGTGCACCATGCTTTACGGCTTAGAACCGGGACTTCAAAAATGTTTTGAACGACATGGAGCATATGAGATGTTCCAAGAGTTGAAATTGGTATTTCATACTCATGCCTGTGTCGACAGGGAGGAGACCTCTGACAGTACTTTGCCTACAAGATGGAGGAGAATAGCTCAACCAGTTAGCGTGTGCTCAGATTGTCTGGGTACTACAATTGCTTGAATCAAGTGGGAGTTAATCTTCCAGATAAGATAGTACTTGACAAAGTTCTCTAGTCACTATCACCAAGTTACTGGAACTTCATGATGAACTATAATATGCAAGGGATGACGAAAGTAATTCCCAAGCTCTTCGCTATGCTGAAATCAGCGAAGGTGGAAATCAATAAAAGCATCAAGTGTTGATGGTTGAGAAGACCACTAGTCTCAAGTAAAAGGGCAAGGGAAAGAAAGGGAACTTCAAGAAGAATGGCAAGCAAGTTTCCACTCCCATGAAGAAGCCCAAAGCTAGACCCAAGCCTGAAACTGAGTGCTTCTACTACAAAGGAAAGGGTCACTGGAAGTGGAACTTCACTAGATACTTGGCGGATAAGAAGGATGGCAAAGTGAACAAAGGTATATTTGATATACATGTTATTGATGTGTACTTTACTAGTGTTTATGGCAACCCCTCAGTATTTGATACTGGTTCAGTTGCTAAGAATAGTAACTCGAAACGGGAGTTGCAAAATAAACAGAGACTAGTTAAGGGCGAGGTGATGATGTGAGTTGGAAGTAATTCCAAGGTTGATAAGATCACCATCGCACACTCCCTTTACCTTCGGTATTAGTGTTGAACCTAAAATAAATGTTATTTGGTGTTTGCGTTGAGCATGAATATGATTGGATCATGTTTATTGCAAAACGGTTATTCATTTAAGTCAAAGAATAATTGTTGTTCTATTTACATGAATAAAACCTTCTATGGTCATACACTCAATATAAATGGTTTATTGAATCTCGATCGTAGTGATACACATATTCATAATATTGAAGCCAAAAGATGCAAAGTTAATAATGATAGTGCAACTTATTTGTGGCACTGCCGTTTAGGTCATATTGGTGTAAAGCGCATGAAGAAACTCCATGCTGATAGGCTTTTGGAATCACTTGATTATGAATCACTTGATGCTTGCGAACCATGCCTCATGGGCAAGACGACTAAGACTCCGTTCTCCAGAACAATGGAGCAAGCAACTGACTTATTAGAAATAATACATACTGATGCAAGCAATCCGATGCGTGTTGAGGCTTGCAGAAGGTATCATTATTTTCTGACCTTCACAGATGATTTGAGCAGATATGGGTATATCTACTTGATGAAACATAAGTCTGAAACATTAGAAAAGTCCAAAGAATTTCAGAGTGAAGTGGAAAATCATCGTAACAAGAAAATAAAGTTTCTGCGATCTGATCGTGGAGGACAATATTTGAGTTACGAGTTTGGTCTTCATTTGAAACAATGCAGAATAGTTTCGCAACTCACGCCACCTAGAACACCACAATGTAATGGTGTGTCCGAACGTCATAACCGTACTTTATTAGATATGGTGCGATCTATGATGTCTCTTACCGATTTATCACTATCAGTTTGGGGTTATGCATTAGAGACAGCTGCATTCACGTTAAATAGGGCACCGTCTAAATCCGTTGAGATGACACCATATGAACTGTGGTTTAGCAAGAAACCTAAGCTGTCATTTCTTAAAGTTTGGGGCTATGATGCTTATGTGAAAAAGTTTCAACCTGATAAGCTCGAACCCAAATCGGATAAATGTGTCTTCATAGGATACCCAAAGGAGACTGTTGGGTACACCTTCTATCACAGATCTGAAGGCAAGATATTCATTGCTAAGAATGGATCCTTTCTAGAGAATGAATTTCTCTCCAAAGAAGTGAGTGGGAGGAAATTAGAACTTGATGAGGTAATTGTACCTGCTCCGAATTGGAAAGTAGTTCATCATAGAAATCAGTTCTAGTGATTTCTACACCAATTAGTGAGGAAGTTAATGATGATGATCATGAAACTTCAGATTAAGTTAGTACCGAACCTCGTAGGACAACCAGAGTATGGTCGCACCAGAGTGGTACGATAGTCCTTTTTGGATGTCATGTTACTAGACCATGACGAACCTACGAACTATGAGGAAGCGATGATGAGCCCAGATTCCGCGAAATGGCTTAAGGCCATGAAATCTGAGATGGGATCCATGTATAAAGAACAACGTATGGACTTTGATTGAGTTGCCCGATGATCGGCGGGCCATTGAGAATAAATGGATCTTCAAGAGGAAGACAGACTCTGATAGTAGTGTTACTATCTACAAAGCTCAAATTGTCGCAAAAGGGTTTTTTCGACAAAATCAAGGTGTTGACAACAATGAGATTTTCTCACTCATAGCTTAAGCCTGTCCGAATCATGTTAGTAATTGCCACATTTTATGAAATCTGGCAAATGGATGTCAAAACTGCATTCCTTAATGGATTTCTTAAAGAAGAGTTGTATATGATACAACAAGAAAGTTTTGTCAATCCTAAAGGTGCTAACTGCTACCTCTTGAGCACCGCGTTGGTTTTCCCTTGAAGAGGAAAGGGTGATGCAGCAAAGTAACGTAAGTATTTCCCTCAGTTTTTGAGAACCAAGGTATCAATCCAGTAGGAGATCATGTTCAAGTCCCACCCACCTACACAAACAAATAAGAACCTCATAAGCAACGCGATAATGGGGTTGTCAATCCCTTCACGGTCACTTACGAGAGTGAGATCTGATAGATATGATAAGATAATATTTTTGGTATTTTTATGATAAAGATGCAAAGTAAAATAAACGGCAATAGAAATAGCTAAGTATTGGAAGATTAATATGATGAAAGATAGGCCCGGGGGCCATAGGTTTCACTAGTGGCTTCTCTCAAGAGCATAAGTATTACGGTGGGTAAATGAATTACTGTCGAGCAATTGATAGAATTGAGCATAGTTATGAGAATATCTAGGTATGATCATGTATATAGGCATCATGTCCGAGACAAGTAGACCGACTCCTGCCTGCATCTACTACTATTACTCCACACATTGACCGCTATCCAGCATGCATCTAGAGTATTAAGTTCATAAGAAGAGAGTAATGCTTTAAGTAAGATGGCATGATATTGAGGGATAAACTCATGCAATATGATATAAACCTCGTCTTTTTATCCTCGATGGCAACGATACAATATGTGCCTTGTTGCCCCTACTGTCACTGGGAAAGGACACCGCAAGATTGAACCCAAAGCTAAGCACTTCTCCCATTGCAAGAAAGATGAATCTAGTAGGCCAAACTAAACTGATAATTCGAAGAGACTTGTAAAGCTAAACCAATCATACATAAAAGAATTCAGAGGAGATTCAAATATTGTTCATAGATAAACTTGATCATAAACCCACAATTCATCGGATCTCGACAAACACACCACAAAAGAAGATTACATCAAATAGATCTCCAAGAAGATCGAGGAGAACTTTGTATTGAGATCCAAAGAGAGAGAAGAAGCCATCTAGCTAATAACTATGGACCCGAAGGTCTGAAGTAAACTACTCACACATCACCAGAGAGGCCATGGAGTTGATGTAGAGGCCCTCCGTGATTAATGCCCCCTCCGGTGGAGCTCCGGAAAAGGCCCCGAGATGGGATCTCTCGGGTACAGAAGGTTGCGGCGATGGAATAAGGTTTTCGTGGTGCTCCTGGATGTTTGGGGGGTACGTGGACTTACATAGGAGGAAGAAATAGGTCGATGGAGCAACAAGGGGCCCACAAGGGTGGAGGGCGCGCCTGGGGGGTAGGCGCGCCCCCTGCCTCATGCCCTCCTCGCTGATTGCTTTACGTCCACTCCAAGTCTCCTGGATCACGTTCCCGAAGTTTTCATTCCGTTTGGACTTTGTTTGATATTCTTTTTCTGCGAAACACTGAAATAGGCAAAAACAACAATTTGGGCTGGGCCTTCGGTTAATAGGTTAGTCCCAAAAATGATATAAAAGTGTAAAATAAAGCCCATTAACATCCAAAACAGATAATATAATAGCATGGAGCAATCAAAAATTATAGATACGTTGGAGACGTATCACTAACAAAGTGTGCAAGCTCCAGTGATCCATCTATGGACTGGTGCAAGCATCTCAGAGTTGGAATATACGCTTTGATGAGTTGATAAAAGCATATAGTTTTATACAGACTTTTGGAGAAGCCTGTATTTACAAGAAAGTGAGTGAGATCTCTATAGCATTTCTGATATTATATGTGGATGACATATTGTTGATCAGAAATGATACTGAATTTCTGGATAGCATAAAAGGATGCTTGAATAAGAATTTTTCAAAGAAAGACCTTGGTGAAGCTGCTTACACATTGAGCATCAAGATCTATAGAGATAGATCAAGACGCTTGATAAGTTTTTTCAATGAGTACATACCTTGACAAGATTTTGAAGTAGTTCAAAATGGAATAGTCAAAGAAGGAGTTCTTGCCTGTGTTGCAAGGTGTGAAGTTGAGTAAAGACTCAAAACCCGGCCACGGTAGAAAATAGAAAGAGAATGAAAAGTCATTCCATATGCCTCAGTCATAGGTTCTATAAACTATGCTATGATGTGTACCAGTCCTATTGTATACCTTAGCATGATTCTGGCAAGGGAGTACAATCGTGATCTAGGATTAGATCACTGGACAGTGGTCAAAATTATCCTTAGAGGACTAAGGAAATATTTCTCGGTTATGGAGGTGATAAAAGAGTTCGCCGTAAAGAGTTACGTCGATGCAAGCTCTTTACATCGATCTAGATGACTCTAAGTCTCGATCTGGATACATATTGAAAGTGGGAGCAATTAGCTAAAGTAGCTCCGTGCAGAGTATTGTAGGCATAGACATTTGTGAAATACATACGGATATGAATGTTGCGGACCCGTAGACTAAACTTCTCTCGCAAGCAAAACATGATCACTCTTTGGGTGTTAATCACATAGTGATGTGAACTAGATTATTGACTCTAGTAAACCCTTTGGGTATTAGTCACATGGAGATGTGAACTAATCACATAAAGATGTGAACTATTGATGTTAAATCACATGACGATGTGAACTAGATTATTGACTCTAGTTCAAGTGGGAGACTGAAGGAAATATGCCCTAGAGGCAATAATAAATTTATTATTTATTTCCTTATATCATGATAAATGTTTATTATTCATGCTAGAATTGTATTAACCGGAAACTTAGTACATGTGTGAATACATAGACAAACTACGTGTCACTAGTATGCCTCTACTTGACTAGCTCGTTAATCAAAGATGGTTAAGTTTCCTAGCCATGGACAAGAGTTGTCATTTGATGAATGGGATCACATCATTAGAGAATGATGTGATTGACTTGACCCATCCGTTAGCTTAGCACGATGATCGTTTAGTTTGTTGATATTGCTTTCTTCATAACTTATACATGTTCCTATGACTATGAGATTATGCAACTCCCGAATACTGGAGGAACACTTAGTGTGCTATCAAACATCACAGCGTAACTAGGTGACTATAAAGATGCTCTACAGGTGTCTCCGATGGTGTTTATTGAGTTGGCATAGATCGAGATTAGGATTTCTCACTCCAAGTATCAGAGAGGTATCTCTGGGCCCTCTTGGTAATGCACATCACCATAAGCCTTGCAAGCAATGTGACTAATGAGTTAGTTACGAGATGTTGCATTACAGAACGAGTAAAGAGACTTGCCGATAACGAGATTGAACTAGGTATTGAGATACCGACGATCGAATCTCGGGCAAGTAACATACCGATGACAAAGGGAACAACGTATGTTGTTATGTGGTTTGACCGATAAAGATCTTCATAGAATATGTAGGAACCAATATGAGCATCCAGGTTCCGCTATTGGTTATTTACCGGAGATGAGTCTCGGTCATGTCTACATTGTTCTCGAACCCGTAGGGTCTGCACGCTTAACGTTCGGTGACAATCGGTATTATGAGTTTATGTGTTTTGATGTACCGAAGTTAGTTCGGAATCCCGGATATGATCACGAACATGACGAGGAGTTTCAAAATGGTCGAGACATAAAGATCGATATATTGTAAGCCTATGTTTGGACATCGGAATGGTTCTGAGTGAGTTCGGACATATACCGGAGTACCGGGGGGGTACCTGAACCCCCCGGGGAGTATATGGGCCCTAATGGGCTTTAGTGGAGAGAGAGAGAGAGAGAGAGAGAGAGGCAACCAGGGCAGGCCGCGCGCCCCCTCTCCCTCTGGTCCGAATTGGACAAGGAAGGGGGGGCGGCGCCCCCTTTCCTTCCTCCCTCCCTCTCTGCCCTTCCTTCTCTCCTAGTCCAACTAGGGAAAGAGGGGAATCCTACTCCCGGTGGGAGTAGGACTCCTCCAGAGCGCGCCATAGAGGGTCGGCCCTCCCCCCTCGTCCACTCCTTTATATACGGGGGAGGGGGCACCCCATAAACACACAAGTTGATCATTGATCTCTTAGCCGTGTGCGGTGCCCCCCTCCACCATAATCCACCTCGGTCATATAGTTGCAGTGCTTAGGTGAAGCCCTGCGCCGGTAGCTTCATCATCACCGTCATCACGCCGTCATGCTGATGAAGCTCTCCCTCGACACTCAGCTGGATCGAGAGTTCGTGGGACGTCATCGAGCCGAACGTGTGTAGATCACGGAGGTGTCGTACTTTCGGTACTAGGATCGGTCGGATCGTGAAGACATACGACTACATCAACCGCGTTGTCATAACACTTCCGCTTACAGTCTACGAGGGTACGTGGACAACACTCTTCCCTCTCGTTGCTATGCATCACCATGATAGATCTTGCGTGTGCGTAGGATTTTTTTCAAAATTACTGCGTTCCCCAACAAAGGGCGCCCCCAAGCCCAATCCGAATTGGGTGGGGTCCCCCCCTTTCCTTCCCTCTCCCTCCCTCTTCCTTCTTCTCCTACTCCAACTAGGGAAAGGGGGGAAACCTACTCCTACTGGGAGTAGGACTCCCCCTTGGGCGTGCCATAGAGAGGGCCAGCCCTCCCCTCCTCCACTCCTTTATTACGGGGGAGGGGGGCACCCCATAGACACAGAAGTTGATTGTTTAGCCGTGTGCGGTGCCCCCTCCATAGAATTCCACCTCGGTCATATCATTGTAGTGCTTAGGCGAAGCCCTACGTCGGTAACTTCATCATCACGTCATCACACCGTCATGCTGACGAAACTCTCCCTCGGCCACAACTGGATCAAGAGTACGAGGGACGTCACCGAGCTGAACGTGTGCAGATCGCGGAGGTGCCGTGCGTTCGGTACTTGATCGGTTGGATCGCGAAGACGTTCAACTACATCAACTGCGTTTCATAACGCTTCCGCTTTCGGTCTACGAGGGTACGTAGACATACTCTCCCCCTCTCGTTGCTATGCATCTCCTAGATAGATCTTGCATGATCGTAGGAATTTTTTTGAAATACTGCGTTCCCCAACAGCAATAGTTGGCGAGACAACAACGATCCTATGATGGAGATCAAGGTGTCAATCCGGTGACGACGGTGATCATGACAGTGCTTTGGAGATGGAGATCAAAGGCACAAGATGATGATGGCCATATCATGTCACATATTTTGATTGCATGTGATGTTTATCCTTTATGCATCTTATTTTGCTTAGTACGGTGGTAGCATTATAAGATGATCTCTCACTAAATTTCAAGGTATAAGTGTTCTCCATAATTATGCACCGTTGCTACAGTTCGTCGTGCCGAGACACCACGTGATGATCGGGTGTGATAAGCTCTACATTCACATACAACGGGTGCAAGCCAGTTTTGCACACGCAGAATACTCGGGTTAAACTTGACGAGCCTAGCATATGAAGAAATGGCCTCGGAACACTGAGACCGAAAGGTCAAGCGTGAACCATAATATGATCAACATAGTGATGTTCACCATTGAAAGCTACTCCATCTCACGTGATGATCAGACATGGTTTAGTTGATATGGATCATGTGATCATTTAGATGACTAGAGGGACGTATATCTAAGTGGGAGTTCTTAAGTAATATGATTAACTAAACTTTAATTTACCATGAACTTAGTACCTGATAGTATTTATCATATCTATGTTGTTGTAGATCAATGGCTCATGCTACCATTCCTTTGAATTTTAATGCGTTCCTAGAGAAAGCTAAGTTGAAAGACGATGGTAGCAATTACACGGAATGGGTCCATAACTTGAGGATTATCCTCATTGCTGCACAGAAGAATTAAGTCCTGGAAGCACCGCTAGGTGCAAGACCCGTTGCAGGAGCAACTCCGACGTTATGAACGTCTGGCAGAGCAAAGCTGATGACTACTCGATAGTTCAGTGTGCCATGCTTTACGGCTTAGAGTTGGGACTGCAACGACGTTTTGAACGTCATGGAGCATATGAGATGTTCCAGGAGTTGAAGTTAATATTTCAAGCAAATGCCCGAATTGAGAGATATGAAGTCTCCAATAAGTTCTACAGCTGTAAAATGGAGGAGAATAGTTCTGTCAGTGAACACATACTCAGAATGTCTGGGTACCACAACCACTTGACTCAACTGGGAGTTAATCTTCCTAATGATAGTGTCATTGACAGAGTTCTTCAACCACTGCCACCAAGCTACAAAAGCTTCGTGATGAACTATAATATGCAAGGGATGGATAAGACGATTCCCGATCTCTTCGCAATGCTAAAGGCTGCGGAGGTAGAAATCAAGAAGGAGCATCAAGTGTTGATGGTTAACAAGACCACTAGTTTCAAGAAAAAGGGCAAAGGGAAGAAGGGGAACTTCAAGAAGAACGGCAAGCACATTGTTGCTCAAGTGAAGAAGCCCAAGTCTAGACCTAAGCCTAAGACTGAGTGCTTCTACTGCAAAGGGACTGGTCACTAGAAGCGGAACTGCCCCAAGTATTTGGCGGATAAGAAGGATGGCAAAGTGAAAGGTATATTTTATATACATGTTATTTATGTATACCTTACTAATTCTCGTAGTAGCGCCTAGGTATTTGATACTGGTTCTGTTGCTCATATTTGCAACTCGAAATAGGGGCTACGGATTAAACGAAGATTGGCTAAGGACGAGGTGACGATGTGCGTGGGAAATGGTTCCAAAGTTGATGTGATCGCCGTCGGCACGCTACCTCTACATCTACATCGGGGTTAGTTTTAGACCTTAATAATTGTTATTTGGTGTCAGCATTGAGCATGAACATTATATCTGGATCTTATTTGATGCGAGACGGTTATTCATTTAAATCAGAGAATAATGGTTGTTCTATTTATATGAGTAATATCGTTTATGGTCATGCACCCTTGATGAGTGGTCTATTGTGATAGCCTGGCTTAATAGGGATGATAGACTACTCATATCAATAAGGAATTCCTTCTTTTCCGGAAGCCCATTCGGGCAGAACTCCAAAGTTAAGTGTGCTCAGCTTGGAGTAATTTCAGGATAGGTGACCGACCGGGAAGTTGCTCCCGGGTGCGCACTAGTGAGGACAAAGTGCGCAAAAAAGACTAGTATTAATCTATGGGGCCAGTCTAGATCCCGCCAGGAGTAATGACCACCGGCGGATGTGTCCGGGGCATTACAAGTTGGTATCAGAGCTGACCCTCGCAGTTACACGGATGTTTGCAGACAGGTGCGCGGTCATGTTGTTCATGATGTTTGTGACCTGTCGTGGCACCCGGCATGGCACATGTACCGGACTGGATGCACAGACGTATGTGCCAAGAGGGGACGTTCCTGTGGCCCGACAAGGACGTCGGTTCCTCTGAGTGGGGGTGTATGTGATAGCCTGGCTTAATAGGGATGATAGACTACTCATATCAATAAGGAATTCCTTCTTTTCCGGAAGCCCATTCGGACAGAACTCCAAAGTTAAGCATGCTCAGCTTGGAGTAATTTAGGATGGGTGACCGACCGGGAAGTTGCTCCCGGGTGCGCACGAGTGAGGACAAAGTGCGTAGAAAAGACTAGTATTGATCTGTGGGGATAGTCTAGATCCCGCCATGAGTAACGACCACCGGCGGGTGTGTCCGGGGTGTTACATCTATTCTTGTTGAATCTCGATTGTAGTGATACACATATTCATAATATTGAAGTCAAAAGATGCAAGGTTAATAATGATAGTGCAACTTATTTGTGGCACTACCGTTTAGGTCATATTGGTGTAAAGAGCATGAAGAAACTCCATGCTGATGGGCTTTTGGAATCACTTGATGCTTGCGAACCATGCCTCATGGGCAAGATGACTAAGACTCCGTTCTTCGGAACAATGGAGCGACCAACTGATTTATTGGAAATAATACATACTGATGTATGTGGTCTGATGAGTTGAGGCTCGCGGCGGGTATCGTTATTTTCTGACCTTCACAGATGATTTGAGCACATATGGGTATATCTATTTGATGAAACATAAGTCTGAAACATTTGAAAAGTTCAAATAATTTCAGAGTGAAGTGGAAAATCATCATAACAAGAAAATAAAGTTTCTACGATCTGATCATGGAGGTGAATATTTGAGTTATGAGTTTGGTCTTCATTTGAAACAATGTGGAATAGTTTCGCAACTCACGCCACCGGGAACACCACAGCGTAATGGTGTGCCCGAATGTCGTAACCGTACTTTATTAGGTATGGTGCGATCTATGATGTCTCTTACTAATTTACCGCTATCATTTTGGGGTTATGCTTTAGAGACGGCTACATTCACATTAAATAGGGCACCATCTAAATCCGTTGAGACGACGCCATATGAACTGTGGTTTGGCAAGAAACCCAAGTTGTCGTTTCTTAAAGTTTGGGGCTGCGATGCTTATGTGAAAAAGCTTCAACCTGATAAGCTCGAACCCAATTCAGAGAAATGTGTCTTCATAGGATACCCAAAGGAAACTGTTGGGTACACCTTCTATCACAGATCCGAAGGCAAAATATTCGTTGCTAAGAATGGATCCTTTCTAGAGAAGGAGTTTCTCTCGAAAGAAGTGAGTGGGAGGAAAGTAGAAATTGATGAGGTAATTTTACCTTCTCCCTTATTGGAAAGTAGTTCATCACAGAAATCAGTTCCAGTGATTCCTACACCAATTAGTGAGGAAGCTAATGATGATGATCATGACACTTCGGATCAAGTTATTATTGAACCTCGTAGGTCAACCAGAGTACGATCCACACCAGAGTGATACGGTAATCCTGTTCTAGAGGTCATGTTACTTGACCATGTCAAACCTACGAACTATGAGGAAGCGATGATGAGCCCAAATTCTGCGAAATGGCTTGAGGCCATGAAATCAGAGATGGGATCCATGTATGAGAACAAAGTGTGGACTTTGGTTGACTTACCCGATGATTGACAAGCAATAGAGAATAAATGGATCTTCAAGAAGAAGACTGACGCTGACGGTAATGTTACTGTCTACAAAGCTCGACTTGTTGCGGAAGGTTTTCGACAAGTTCAAGGAGTTGACTATGATGAGACCTTCTCACCCGTAGCGATGCTTAAGTCTGTCCGAATCATGTTAGCAATTGCCGCATTTTATGATTATGAAATTTGGCAAATGGATGTCAAAACTGCATTCTTTAATGGATATCTTAAAGAAGAGTTGTATATGATGCAACCAGAATGTTTTGTCGATCCAAAAGGTGCTAACAAAGTGTGCAAGCTCCAATGATCCATTTATGGACTGGTGCAAGCCTCTCGAAGTTGGAATATACGCTTTGATGGTGTGATCAAAGCATATGGTTTTATACAGACTTTTGGAGAAGCCTGTATTTACAAGAAAGTGAGTGGGAGCTCTGTAGCATTTCTAATATTATATGTGGATGATATATTGTTGATTGGAAATAATACAAAATTTCTGGATAGCATAAAAGGATACTTGGATAAGATTTTTTCAATGAAAGACCTCAGTGAAGCTGCTTATATATTGGGCATCAAGATCTATAGAGATAGATCAAGACGCTTAATTGGACTTTCATAAAGCACATACCTTTATAAAGTTTTGAAAAAGTTCAAAATGGATCAGTCAAAGAAAGGGGTCTTTCCTGTGTTACAAGGTGTGAAGTTGAGTCAGACTCAATGCCCGACCACTGCAGAAGATAGAGAGAAAATGGAAGTCATTCCCTATGCCTCAGCCATAGGTTTTATCGTGTATGCAATGTTGTGTACCAGACCTGATGTGTGCCTTGCTATAAGTTTAGTAGGGAGATACCAAAGTAATACATGAGTGGATCACTTGACAGCGGTCAAGAACATCCTGAATTACCTGAAAATGACTAAGGATATGTTTCTCGTTTATGGAGGTGACAAAGAGCTCGTCGTAAATGGTTACGTCGATGCAAGCTTTGACACTGATCCGGATGACTCTAAGTCACAAACCGGATACGTATTTATATTGAATGGTGGAGCTGTCAGTTGGTGCAGTTCCAAGCAGAGCGTCGTGGCGGGATCTAAGTGTGAAGCGGAGTACATAGCTGCTTCGGAAGCAGCAAATGAAGGAGTCTGGATGAAGGAGTTCATATCCGATCTAGGTGTAATACCTAGTGCATCGGGTCCAATGAAAATCTTTTGTGACAATACTGGAGCAATTGCCTTGACGAAGGAATCCAGATTTCATAAGAGAACCAAACACATCAAGAGACGCTTCAATTCCATCTGCGATCAAGTCAAGGAGGGAGACATAGAGATTTGCAATATACATACAGATCTGAATGTTGCAGACCCGTTGACTAAGCCACGAGCAAAACATGATCAACACCAAGACTCCATGGGTGTTAGAATCATTACTATGTAATCTAGATTATTGACTCTAGTGCAAGTGGGAGACTGAAGGAAATATGCCCTAGAGACAATAATAAAATTGTTATTTATATTTTCTTATATCATGATAAATATTTATTATTCATGTTAGAATCTTATATTTACTAATTGGAGGTACCATTGGAGCTCCCACGTTAATCGTAGAAGGTAACAATATTTAGCCGTTAATTTGATTTAGAAACAAACTTAAGCCATTGGATCTTCATAACGGTAGGTTAAGTCCAACGTGATATAAGTTAAAAAAAATCAATAACGAGCGCCCTAGCAGATATCTGTACGCTCAAAAGAGCAAGGGACACGTACACACTAAAAAACAAAGAGTCCATCTATGCTATGATTATTAGGAAATAAAAGGAAATCTGAGTAAAAAAAGGAGTCCCATCCGTTCCCACAAATTAAGAAGGAAATTGCCAGTCCGTCAAAAAAAAGAAGGAAATCGCCAGGTTTCGCTCCCACAAATTAAGAAGAAAATCGCCAGTCCGTAAAAAAAAAGGAAATCGCTAGGTTTTTTTTTAACCACACACATTATATTAAACCTTACGTAAGAAAAAAATTCCTATAGGAAAACGCATCTGACACATCATCCAAGTCCAACGATCGTGAAAAATACAAACACGGAAAGCCTGTCGTAAAAAATAAAAATAAATGGAAATACTCACGTAAAAAAACAAGGTACACACAAATTAAGAAGGAAAGGCCCCGTTAAAAATTTCTTGACATCTAATTAATCGACCTCATCAAAATTAATTAGTATCCATATAAAAAATCAAAATTAGCTAATCCGTTTGATTGTTTCACGTAAAATTCACCTGTTTCCATAAATTAAGAAGAAACTCCCAAGTTAAAAACTCCAATGATATAAAAGGTAAAAAAAACCACGATCCCGTTGATTGCCCATGAAATAAAAAATAAGCCTCCATCAATGAAATATTCTTCCGGTTAACATCTTGATGGACTGTTTCATATGGTCGATGCATCCTTCTCTGCTTGGAACCTGCTCTCCTACCTACACTTATGGCCGGTGGTGCATGGAGCTGGTCGAAATTGGCCGCAAGATGACACCAGCTGCGCGCGGCAAGGAAAGACTTGCATCGAGTCAAGACTAATTGTATAATCTACGAGATGAAGTACCTAGAAAGTCGGATTGAATTAAGTTAGATGTTATTTTCAACAACAAAATCAGACTATAGTTTTGATTTCTTGAGTTGGACACGTTGGGCCAGTTAATTTATTAGTTACTTTTCGTTGACGACATTTCGTTTCTGTAGATAAAGCACATGGGCAGCGGATCGGTGTCCCTAATAATGAGTAATCCATCACATCATGCTTCCCATATATACTTTGTACTACTACGGGTGTCCTACGTAAAAGGAAATGTAAGAGACAACATTACAAACATTAATTTTTTTCCATTATATTGGAAAATAAAGGATATCCGTGCGATCAAAAAAAATTCAGATCTGTTTTGCACATCCATAATTCTTTTTTCAAATTTAAATCCAGTTACAATTTGTACTGCTTTGCTTACTACTCCTGGTAAACAATCTGAACAAGGGAGCATGCAGTACTGCTAGGGAGGACCAATCATCATTGCTAATTAATTGTCAAGATCAGATGTGGATGAGTGCATCTTGCATGGCAAACATAAATAACATTGGATGGAGCGGCTCGCCGAGCTACTCCTCTAGCCTGTCGGACCTTAGCTGCATCCGATATCGCCAGGTGCAAGGTAGTGGTGTCATGTGTTTGTAAGAAAAAGATAGTTGTTTCCAGCAAGTTTAGTCGAGATGCTAAATCAACTCTGTGTTGATTATTATTATTGTGCACCCACATATTATCTTTTAATAATCACAAATTTCTACAATAACAAAACAATCTTTATGTCATGCACCAAAACGATCTCATCTAAACCAAGGATTATGTATGTGATATACATACATGTATTAGGGATAAAAAGTACTATAAACATCCAGGCACATTAATCACAAAAAGAAATTCTTTAAGATTTGCTTTGGTACGGACGAGAGCTTGAAAGCCGATTAATTCATAACAACTTATTCATGTTATTATCCAACATTTCTAATTCGCACCAACATTTATATTTACATATATGGTGTTTGAAAAATACTAGCCCGTGCAGATGCACGGGTTGATGACTAGTTGTATTAACCGGAAACTTAGTACATGTGTGAATACATAGACAAACAGAGTGTCCCTAGTATGCCTCTACTTGACTAGCTCGTTAATTAAAGATGGTTAAGTTTCCTGACCATAGACATGTGTTGTCATTTGATGAACGGGATGACATCATTAGAGAATGATGTGATGGACAAGAACCATCCGTTAGCTTAGCAATAATGATCGTTTAGTTTTATTGCTATTACTTTCATCATGACTTATACATGGTCCTCTGACTATGAGATTATGCAACTCCCGAATACCGGAGGAACACCTTGTGTGCTATCAAACGTCACAACGTAACTGGGTGATTATAAAGATGCTCTACAGGTGTCTCCGATGGTGTTTGTTGAGTTGGCATAGATCGAGATTAGGATTTGTCACTCTGTGTATCGGAGAGGTATCTCTGGGCCCTCTAGGTAATGCTCATCACTATAAGCCTGACTAATGAGTTAGTTGCAGGATGATGCATTACGGAACGAGTAAGGAGACTTGACGGTAATGAGATTGAACTATGTATGATGATACCGACGATCGAATCTCGGGCAAGTAACATACAGATGACAAAGGGAACAACGTATGTTGTTATGCGGTTTGACCGGTAAAGATCTTCATAGAATATATAGGAGCTAATATGAGCATCTAGGTTCCGCTATTGGCTATTTATTGGACATGTGTCTCGGTCATGTCTACATAGTTCTCGAACCCGTAGGGTCCGCACGCTTAGCGTTCGATGACGATTTGTATTATGAGTTATGTGATTTGATGACCGAAGTTTTCCCGGATGTGATCACGGACGTGATGAGGAGTCTCGAAATGTTCGAGAGGTAAAGATTCATATATTGGAAGGTTACACTCGGACACCGGAATGGTTCGGGATGTTTCATATGAATTTCAGAGTACCGGGGGTTATCGAACCCCCCCCCCCTGGGAAGTTAATGGGCCAACATGGGCCTTAGTGGAGAAGAGAGAGCGTCAACCAGGAGGTGGCGCATGCCCCCCCCTTGCCAATCCGAATTGAACAAGGGGTGGGGGCGCCCCCCCCCCCCTTCCCTTTCCTACTCCTCCTCTCTTTCCCCCTTTGCTACTCAGGAAAAGGAAAAAAGGAGAGGGAATCGTACTAGGACTAGGGAGTCCTAGTAGGACTCCCCACACCTGACGCGCCTCCTCCCTGGCCACCGGCCTCCCCCCTCCTTTATATAGTGGGAGGGGGCACCCCAAAGACACATCAAGTTTTCTCTTAGCCGTGTGTGGTGCCCCCGTCCACAGTTACACACCTCGATCATATCGTCGTAGTGCTTAGGCGAAGCCCTGCACCGGTAACTTCATCATCACCGTTGCCATGCCGTCGCGCTGATGGAACTCTCCCTCTTCCTCAACTGGATCATGAGCTTGAGGGACGTCATCGTGTTGAACATGTGCTGAACACAGAGGTGTTGGGTTTCGTAGTAATTTCAAAAAATTTCCTACGCACATGTAAGATCATGGTGATGCATAGCAACGAGAGGGGAGAGTGTTGTCTACGTACCCACGCAGACCGACTGCGGAAGCATTGACGCAACGTAGAGGAAGTAGTCGTACGTCTTCACGATCCAACCGATCAAGCACCGAAACTACGGCACCTCCGAGTTCGAGCACACGTTCAGCTCGATGACGATCCCCGGACTCCGATCCAGCAAAGTGTCGGGGAAGAGTTCCGTCAGCACGACGGCGTGGTGACGATCTTGATGCACTACAGCAGCAGGGCTACGCCTAAACTCTGCTACAGTATTATCGAGGAATATGGTGGCAGGGGGCACCGCACACGGCTAAGGAATAGATCACGTGGATCAACTTGTGTATCTTTGGTGCTAGCCCTGCCCCTCTATTTATATGTTGAGCCCCGGGGTCGAAACTTGGAGCAAAAGCCTCCTCAAAGTCGGTTTTGCCCGAAAGGTAAGAGTCCCACTCGGACTCCAGGACCAAACGCCACAATCCTTGGCGTCTGGCCCAGACGCCATGGGCCTCGGCGTCTGGCCCAGGGCCAGACGCCAGGGTCTCTGGCGTTTGGCCCCCTGGCCTCCGCAAAACTCCTTTTGCACCGACCTAAAGCCTCATGGGCTTGACCCCTTTGCCTAACCATATCATCCAATATATGAATCTTTACATCTCGACCATTTCGAGACTCCTCGTCATGTCCCCGATCTCATCCGGGACTCCGAACTCCTTCGGTACATCAAAACATGTAAACTCATAATATAACTGTCATCGTAACCTTAAGCGTGCGGACCCTACGGGTTCGAGAACAATGTAGACATGACCGAGACACGTCTCCGGTCAATAACCAATAGCGGGACCTGGATGCCCATATTGGCTCCTACATATTCTACGAAGATCTTTATCGGTCAGACCGCATAACAACATACGTTGTTCCCTTTGTCATCGGTATGTTACTTGCCCAAGATTCGATCGTCGGTATTCCTATATCTAGTTCAATCTCGTTACCGGCAAGTCCCTTTACTCGTTCTGTAATACGTCATCCTGCAACTAACTCATTTAGTTGCAATGCTTGCAAGGCTTAAGTGATGTGCATTACCGAGAGGGCCCAGAGATACCTCTCCGACAATCGGAGTGACAAAACCTAATCTCGAAATACGCCAACCCAACATGTACCTTTGGAGACACCTGTAGTACTCCTTTATAATCACCCAGTTACGTTGTGATGTTTGGTAGTACCCAAAGTGTTCCTCCGGTAAACGGGAGTTGCATAATCTCATAGTTATAGGAACATGTATAAGTCATGAAGAAAGCAATAGCAACATACTAAACGATCGGGTGCTAAGCTAATGGAATGGGTCATGTCAATCAGATCATTCTCTTAATGATGTGATCCCGTTAATCAAATAACAACTCATTGTTCATGGTTAGGAAACATAACCATCTTTGATTAACGAGCTAGTCAAGTAGAGGCATACTAGTGACACTTTGTTTGTCTATGTATTCACACATGTATTATGTTTCCGGTTAATACAATTCTAGCATGAATAATAAACATTTATCATGATTATAAGGAAATAAATAATAACTTTATTATTGCCTCTAGGGCATATTTCCTTCAGTCTCCCACTTGCACTAGAGTCAATAATCTAGTTCACATCGCCATGTGATTTAACAGCAATTGTTCACATCACCATGTGATTAACACCCATAGTTCACATCGATATGTGATCAACACCCAAAGGGTTTTACTAGAGGCAGTAATCTAGTTCACATCGCTATGTGATTAACACCCAAAGAGTACTAAGGTGTGATCATGTTTTGCTTGTGAGATAATTTTAGTCAACGGGTCTGTCACATTCAGATCCGTAAGTATTTTGCAAATATTTATGTCAACAATGCTCTGCATGGAGCTAGTCTAGCTAATTGCTCCCACTTTCAATATGTATCTAGATCGAGACTTAGAGTCATCCAGATCTGTGTCAAAACTTGCATCGACGTAACTTTTTACGACGAACCTTTTTGTTCACCTCCATAATTGAGAAATATTTCCTTATTCCACTAAGGATAATTTTGACCGCTGTCCAGTGATCTACTCTTAGATCACTATTGTACTCCCTTGCTTAACACAGTGTAGGGTATACAATAGATCTGGTACACAGCATGGCATACTTTATAGAACCTATGGCTGAGGCATAGGGAATGACTTTCATTCTCTTTCTATCTTCTGCCATGGTCGGGCTTTGAGTCTTACTCAACTTCACACCTTGTAATATAGGCAAGAACTCTTTCTTTGACTGCTCCATTTTGAACTACTTCAAAATCTTGTCAAGGTATGTACTTATTGAGAAAACTTATCAAGCGTCTTGATCTATCTCTATAGATCTTGATGCTCAATATGTAAGCAGCTTCACGGAAGTCTTTCTTTGAAAAACTCCTTTCAAACACTCCTTTATGCTTTACAGAATAATTCTACATTATTTCCGATCAACAATATGCCATACACATATACTTATCAGAAATGCTATACTGCTCCCACTCACTTTCTTGCAAATACAGGCTTCACCGCAAGTCTGTATAAAACTATATGCTTTGATCAACTTATCAAAACGTATATTCCAACTCCGAGATGCTTGCTCTAGTCCATAGATGGATCGCTGTAGCTTGCATATTTTGTTAGCACCTTTAGGATTGACAAAACCATCTGGTTGTATCATATACAACTCTTCTTTAAATCCATTAAGGAATGTAGTTTTGTTTATCCATTTGCCAGATTTCATAAAATTGCGGCAATTGCTAACATGATTTGGACAGACTTAAGCATCGCTACGAGTGTGAAAATTTCATCGTAGTCAACACCTTGAACTTTGTCAAAAACATTTTTCGACAAGTCTAGCTTTGTAGATAGTAACATTACTATTAGCGTCCGTCTTCCTCTTGAAGATCCATTCATTTTCTATGGCTTGCCGATCATCGGGCAAAATCCATCAAAGTCCATACTTTGTTCTCATACATGGATCATATCTCAGATTTCATGGCCTCAAACCATTTCACGGAATCTGGGCTCATCATCGCTTCCTCATAGTTCGCAAGTTCGTCATGGTCTAGTAACACGACTTCCATAACAGTATTACCGTACCACTCTGGTGCGGATCTCACTCTGGTTTACCTACGAGATTCAGTAGTAACTTGATCTGAAGTTACATGATCATCATCATTAGCTTCCTCACTAATTGGTGTAGTAGTCACAAGAACAGATTTCTGTGATGAACTACTTTCCAATAAGGGAGCAGGTACAGTTACCTCATCAAGTTCTACTTTCCTCCCACTCACTTCTTTCGAGAGAAACTCCTTTAGAAAAACTCCGAATTTAGCAACAAAAGTCTTGCCTTCGGATCTGTCATAGAAGGTGTATCCAATAGTTTCCTTTGGATATCCTATGAAGATTTACTTCTCCGATTTGGGTTCGAGCTTATCATGTTGAAACTTTTTCACATAAGCATCGCAGTCCCAAACTTTAAGAAACGACAACTTTGGTTTCTTGCCAAACCACAGTTCAGATTGTGTTGTCTCAATGGACTTAGATGGTGCCCTTTTAAACGTGAATGCAGCTGTCTTTAATGCATAACCCCAAAACGATAGTGGTAGATCGGTAAGAGACATAATAGATCGCACCATATCTAATAAAGTACGGTTATGATGTTCGGACACACCATTATGCTGTGGTGTTCCAGGTGGCGTGAGTAGTGAAACTATTTCACATTGTTTTAACTGAAGACCAAACTCGTAACTCAAATATTTGTCTCCGCGATCAGATCGTAGAAACTTTATTTTCTTGTCACGATGATTTTCCACTTCACCCTGAAATTCTTTGAACTTTTCAAATGTTTCAGACTTATGTTTCATCAAGTAGATATACCCATATCTGCTCAAATCATCTGTGAAGTTCAGAAAATAACGATACTTGCCATGAGCCTTAACACTCATCGGACCGCATACATCAGTATGTATTATTTCCAATAAGTCAGTTGCTCGCTCTGGAGAACGGAGTCTTAGTCATCTTGCCCATGAGGCATGGTTCGCAAGCATCAAGTGATTCATAATCAAGTGATTCCAAAATCCCATCAGCATGGAGTTTCTTCATGCGCTTTACACCCATATGACCTAAACGGCAGTGCTACAAATAAGTTGCACTATCATTATTAACTTTGCATCTTTTGGTTTCAATATTATGATTATGTGTATCACTACGATCGAGATCCAACGAACTATTTTCATTGGGTGTGTAACCATATAAGGTTTTATTCATGTAAACAGAACAACAATTTATTCTCTTACTTAAATGAATAACCGTATCACAATAAACATGATCAAATCATATTCATGCTTAACGCAAACACCAAATAACACTTATTCAGGTTCAACACTAATCCCGAAAGTATAGGGAGTGTGCAATGATGATCATATCAATCTTGGAACCACTTCCAACACACATCGTCACTTTACCCTTAACTAGTCTCTGTTTATTCTGCAACTCCCGTTTCGAGTTATTAATCTTAGCAACTGAACTAGTATCAAATACTGAGGGGTTGCTATAAACACTAGTAAAGTACACATCAATATCAAATATACTTATGTTCACTTTGCCATCCTTCTTATCTGCCAATCACTTGGGGTAGTTCCACTTCCAGTGACCAGTCCCTTTGCAGTAGAAGCACTTAGTCTCAGGCTTAGGACCAGACTTGGGCTTCTTCACTTGAGCAGCAACTTGCTTGCCGTTCTTCTTGAAGTTCCCCTTCTTCCCTTTGCCCTTTTCTTGAAACTAGTGATCTTGTCAACCATCAACACTTGATGCTCTTTCTTGATTTCTACCTTCATCGATTTCATCATCATGAAAAGCTCGGGATTCGTTTTCGTCATCCCTTGCATATCATAGTTCATCACGAAGTTCTACTAACTTGGTGATGGTGACTAGAGAATTCTGTCAATCACTATCTTATCTGGAAGATAAACTCCCACTTGATTCAAGCGATTGTAGTACTCAGACAATCTGGGCACATGCTCACTAGTTGAGCGATTCTCCTCCATCTTTTAGCTATAGAACTTGTTGGAGACTTCATATCTCTCAACTCGGGTATTTGCTTGAAATATTAACTTCAACTCCTGGAACATCTTATATGGTCCATGACGTTTAAAACGTCTTTGAAGTCCCGATTCTAAGCCGTTAAGCATGGTGCACTAAACTATCAAGTAGTCATCATATTTAGCTAGCCAAACGTTCATAACGTCAGCATCTGCTCCTGCAATGGTCTATCACCTAGCGGTGCATCAAGGACATAATTCCTCTGTGCAGCAAATGAGGATAAACCTCAGATCACGGATCCAATCCGCATCTTTGCTACTAACATTTTTCAACACAATTTTCTCTAGGAACATATCAAAATAAACATATGAAAGCAACAACGCGAGCTATTGATCCACAACATAGATATGCTAATACTACCAGGACTAAGTTCATGATAAATTAAAGTTCAGTTAATCAAATTAATTAAAGAACTCCCACTTAGATAGACATCCCTCTAATCCTCTAAGTGATTACGTGATCCAAATCAACTAAACCATAACCGATCATCACGTGAGATGGAGTAGTTTTCAATGGTGAACATCGTTATGTTGATCATATCTACTATATGATTCACGCTCGACCTTTTGGTCTCCTGTTCCGAGGCCATATCTGTATATGCTTGGCTCGTCAAGTATAACCTGAGTATTCTGCGTGTGCAAAACTGGCTTGCACCCGTTGTAGATGGACGTAGAGCTTATCACACCCGATCATCACGTGGTGTCTGGGCACGACGAACTTTGGCAACGGTGCATACTCAGGGAGAACACTTCTTGATAATTTAGTGAGAGATCATCTTATAATGCTACCGTCAATCAAAGCAAGTTAAGATGCATAGAAAGATAAACATCACATGCAATCAATATAAGTGATATGATATGGCCATCATCATCTTGTGCTTGTGATCTCCATCTCCGAAGCATCGTCATGATCACCATCGTCACTGGCGCAACACCTTGATCTCCATCGTAGCATCGTTGTCGTCTCGCCAATCTTATGCTTCCACGACTATCACTACCGTTTAGTAATAAAGTAAAGCATTACATCGCGATTGCATTGCATACAATAAAGCGACAACCATATGGCTCCTGCCAGTTGCCGATAACTTGGTTACAAAACATGATCATATCATACAATAAAATTCAGCATCATGCCTTGACCATATCACATCACAACATGCCCTGCAAAAACAAGTTAGACGTCCTCTACTTTGTTGTTGCAAGTTTTACGTGGCTGCTACGGGCTTAAGCAAGAACCAATCTCACCTACGCATCAAAACCACAACGATAGTTTGTCAAATAGACTCCGTTTTAACCTTCGCAAGGACCGGGCGTAGTCACACTTGGTTCAACTAAAGTTGGAGAGACAGTCGCCCGCAAGCCACCTGTGTGCAAAGCACGTCGGGGGAACCGGTCTCGCGTAAGCGTACGTGTAATGTTGGTCCGGGTCGTCTCGTCCAACAATACCGCCGAACCAAGTATGGCATGCTGGTAGGCAGTATGACTTATATCGCCCACAACTCACTTGTGTTCTACTCGTGCAAATAACATCAAACCATAAAACCTAGGCTCGGATGCCACTGTTGGGTTTCGTAGTAATTTCAAAAAATTTCCTACGCACATGCAAGATCATGGTGATGCATAGCAACGAGAGGGGAGAGTGTTGTCTACGTACCCACGCAGACCGACTGCGGAAGCATTGACACAACATAGAGGAAGTAGTCGTACGTCTTCATGATCCAACTGATCAAGCACCGAAACTACGGCACCTCCGAGTTCGAGCACACGTTCAGCTCGATGACGATCCCCGGACTCCGATCCAGCAAAGTGTCGGGGAAGAGTTCCGTCAGCACGACGGCGTGGTGACGATCTTGATGCACTACAGCAGCAGGGCTACGCCTAAACTCCGCTACAGTATTATTGAGGAATATGGTGGCAGGGGGCACCGCACACGGCTAAGGAATAGATCACGTGGATCAACTTGTGTATCTTTGGTGCTAGCCCTGCCCCTCTATTTATATGTTGAGCCCCGGGGTCGAAACTTGGAGCAAAAGCCTCCTCAAAGTCGGTTTTGCCCGAAAGGTAAGAGTCCCACTCGGACTCCAGGACCAAACGCCACAATCCTTGGCGTCTGGCCCAGACGCCATGGGCCTCGGCGTCTGGCCCAAGGCCAGACGCCAGGGTCTCTGGCGTTTGGCCCCCTGGCCTCCGCAAAACTCATTTTGCACCGACCTAAAGCCTCATGGGCTTGACCCCTTGGCCTAACCATATCATCCAATATATGAATCTTTACGTCTCGACCATTTCGAGACTCCTCGTCATGTCCCCGATCTCATCCGGGACTCCAAACTCCTTCGGTAAATCAAAACATGTAAACTCATAATATAACTGTCATCGTAACCTTAAGCGTGCGGACCCTACGGGTTCGAGAACAATGTAGACATGACCGAGACACGTCTCCGGTCAATAACCAATAGCGGGACCTGGATGCCCATATTGGCTCCTACATATTCTACGAAGATCTTTATCGGTCAGACCGCATAACAACATACGTTGTTCCCTTTGTCATCGGTATGTTACTTGCCCAAGATTCGATCGTCGGTATTCCTATACCTAGTTCAATCTCGTTATCGGCAAGTCTCTTTACTCGTTCTGTAATACATCATCCCGCAACTAACTCATTTAGTTGCAATGCTTGCAAGGCTTAAGTGATGTGCATTACCGAGAGGGCCCAGAGATACCTCTCCGACAATCGGAGTGACAAAACCTAATCTCGAAATACGCCAACCCAACATGTACCTTTGGAGACACCTGTAGTACTCCTTTATAATCACCTAGTTACGTTGTGATGTTTGGTAGTACCCAAAGTGTTCCTCCGGTAAACGGGAGTTGCATAATCTCATAGTTATATGAACATGTATAAGTCATGAAGAAAGCAATAGCAACATACTAAACGATCGGGTGCTAAGCTAATGGAATGGGTCATGTCAATCAGATCATTCTCTTAATGATGTGATCCCGTTAATCAAATAACAACTAATTGTTCATGGTTAGGAAACATAACCATCTTTGATTAACGAGCTAGTCAAGTAGAGGCATACTAGTGACACTTTGTTTGTCTATGTATTCACACATGTATTATGTTTCCGGTTAATACAATTCTAGCATGAATAATAAACATTTATCATGATTATAAGGAAATAAATAATAACTTTATTATTGCCTCTAGGGCATATTTCCTTCAGGAGGTGCCATACGTTCGGTACTTGGATCGGTTGGATCGTGAAGACGTTCGACTACATCAACCGCATTACTAAACGCTTCCGCTTTCGGTCTACGAGGGTACGTGGACACACTCTCCCCGCTCGTTGATATGCTTCTCCTGGATAGATCTTGTGTGATAGTAGGAATTTTTTTGAAATACTACGTTCCCCAACAGCGTCACCTTCTACGTGTGTGCACCTCAATCTCACAAACGAATGCACTTGTCACTCGCCGGAGAAGCACAAAGGTCCTCTCTTTTTTAACGACGGATGTCCAAGGGACCTCAATCGCCGACGCACCATGCGTGCAGGGGCATGAGCGTCGTTCCTCAGCTCCCGCTCCCGCGCCGCATGGACCTGCTCTCCTCCCACGGTTGCCCTGCTACTCGCCGGCCAAAAATCCGCCTCCCGACACCGCCACCCATCTTCTCTCCCCCACCCCCTTTCGACCTCCAGCCTCCCGAGCTCGCCTCCTTCCCCTCCACCCTCTGTCGTCGCCGCGTCAATTCCGGTAGCTCCCCACTCCATTCCCTTCTCGCGCGTACAGGTACAGGTACAACACCCGATCCGACCTCCCTCCGGTGCTCGTCGATCGATCAATTGCATCGATTCGTCGCCCCCGCCGCCCTTCTGCTCCTCGCCGGCGCCGACACTCCGACCAACCCCGCCAACAAAGACACCACATGCACGACTCTACCCTGACTACGAACCACTACTGCTCTCCGGCCGCCCTCCGGTTCCTTCGCCGCCGACCTGTACGAACCACCGTCCCGATGCTCTGTTTCTCTTTCCGGTAGGTGGGTGTGGGCAGCTACGTTGTCGGTCTCTGGCAGACGCACGCATGTTGTATTCCCCGTAGGCGACCGCGACTGCGACGTTGAGCTTACTGTATACGAAGTACATGCCTCCCTCATTTTAATTCTAGAAGAAATAAAACATCGGGACCAATTCTCAAAATGAAAATCTCCACCCAACATTCGTTTGTTTGTTTTTTTGCGAGAGAACATTCGCTTTTTTAATGAGATCCCTAAAAAAGATCATCTTTCAATTGATGTTCTGGGATTAAAACTACACTATTTATTTAGTTCATTTTATTGACACTGAATTTACTTTAAAATATTTTATGATGTATATTGTTCTTTTATTAAGTACTTCCTCCGTTCCTAAATATAAGTTTTTTTAGATATTCCAATATAAACTAGTACGGAGCAAGATGAGTGAATCTATACACTAAACTACGTCTATATACATCTGTATGTAGTCCATATTAAAATCTCTAGAAAGACTTATATTTAAAAACAGAGAGAGTACTATCTTTGTCTGTTCGGAATAGTTGGCGTTCAACCGGAGTGTATCTAACACTAAAATGTGAATAGATACCCTCATTTTAGCGTCACCTAATTCCGAACGGAGAGAGTACCTACTTATACGGAGGACTCTCTGCTCTCGCCGAGCTCGATTGATGACATTTTGTTTGAACTGTCCGAAAGTCTAGAAGTGCTTATAGAAACTCGTGGCTTACATAAGAGCATGTGTGCCATGGCCTGGATATCGAGTATGCAATATGATATCTACAATTAAACTTTCCCCCATACGTCCCAGATGATCGGCGGTGCAACGGGAGATTTGTTGGGCCTACTTTAAGTTCACTTTTCCATCATTATTTCAGTACATGTCAAGAATGTCACACCTATTGTCGCATAGTTGGAGCCTGCCCTGCAACGGTGCACATACGAGATGAGATGATATGCCTAGGTTCCTCCGTGATTGTTTCCATGCATATCATCTCACATATTGTCGTCTGGTAAGCCAATTGTCTCCTACTCGACTGACTGACTCACGACGTCGGCAAGTGACGATAAGGCCAACACACACACTTATTGCCGGCCATAAAGAAACCGTTGATCGTCGATACGCCTAGAGCCAAATGAAGCAAACATCAGTTTTGACCCCAACTACAAAAAATATTGACATGACAAAAGATATTTTAATTATCATGCGATCCACATGTAAGTCAATTTCACAAGAAGGATTGACATGTAAGATTTTTTACTTAATTTGTATTTATTATGTGGGACTCAACTTTTATGCAAAAACTAAATATAAATTAAATGTATATTGCGTGGGACCCAAAGTCAGTGCAGAACATAGGATAAAAACACATGCAACACATTTTTTAGCATGGGCCCACATGCTGGAAATGTTCCAAACTTATTCATTGTTTATGTTATGTGAAGAGGGAAGAAATTGGAATTTGGGAGTTTACCGTTTACCATGACTTCTTCCGGGTCATAGCTCATCCCCAAGGCCAACAAAGTTGGTGGTGACGGTAAAAAGAACACCAAGTAGGATAGCCTCATGTGGCACAGTTGCGTTTGGATCAAGTGTTTTTTGTTGACTCTAATGCAACGAAAAACAATGTCGAAAACCTTGTGTGCCAAATCAACCTATTTGACTAGTGTCTTGCTGTTTGTCGAGTGGCTTTTCTTTAGAATAACAAGTGACATGCGATAATGAACCTTCTTTTCAGCCCTACTCAAATAGCTACATGCGATAATCTTTATCACAACGTGCATTTCTGGTTCATGTTGATGATCTATCGACTGCAATGACTGGACATTCATGCTTAGTTATGATTAATTTGTAGTTACAACTGATAATTAAACTTGACCATGACCCCCTTTGGCCCAGTGCACATACGATATGAGATGATGCCAAGGTGCCCCTGTGATTGTTTCCATGCATGTCATCTCACGATGTCGACCACGTGACGATAAGTCCTACACGTCATACTCCTTCCCCAACCTAAAGAAATTATTGAATCATCGATAAAGTCCAAACGAAACCAACATCATTTTTGACCCCAACTAAATGAAATGTTGACAGGACAAAAGAGCTTTTAAGCATCACGGGATCCACATGTAAGTCAATTTGCCGACTCAATGGCTGGTTCGATGAGATGCACAATTGATTAGGGGGTCCCACCTGACAATTCTTTTCAAAAGTTACAGTTAAAAAATCATTTCATTTTTTATTTCATATATATATATATATATATATATATATATATTTATCCTAAAGTTGTTTTCTAGATTTGTTTTCCCAATTTCGTACAATAATCCATCAAGAAACTTAGGGCGGAGTGGTAAAAAACTTTGACATATGTTATTGGCGTGATCCGCGTGACATATGAGGCCTGTGTCGTCGGATCTCGAAGAAAAGAGTGGCTGGGATCAGATCTATGAGGGCAATCCGTGGGAGGGGCAAGTTGACCAATGAGGAGGTAGGAACCCCCCCCCTCCCCCCCGCCCTTGCTTTGTTTATGTTGTGTAGTGCAAAAGACACGCAGGTATCATCCGTCCGTCCACGGTTCCCACCCGTCCTATCAAAGCATGTGCAAATGCGGGAGGCATCGCGAAATATTTCCCGCTCGAGTCAGAAGAGCGAAAGAAAGGAGGCATCGTGAAATATTTCCCACTCAAGTCAGAAGAGAGAAGGGAGGAGGCCGAAATTTTTGCGCGGTTCCAGACTTTGAATTGAAATGAAATGAAAAGAGAACATCTAACCTAGACACCCACCCCCAACCCCCACCCACACCCTGAGACTACCCACAGTGGGAGTAACATAGATGGTGACATAACACATATCTAGGCAAAATAGATAATGTGATAAGTAATTAATGAAGAAAGAGAGTCATGTGGTAACACAACTAGTTACTCTCTCGGTTTCTTTTTAGTCTGCATATAAGATTTAGCTACCCACTATGGAGATAGTAATATAGACTAGTAACATATCCTTGAGGTACTCCCGGTACTCCAAGTTTAGAAACAACATTCATAAATGTTTTAAAAAATTCTAAAAAAACGTGAATGTTCATAAGAAATGTAACCACAACCTCTAAAAATTTCAGGTCCAAACTCGTAATGTACATTAAGAAACAAAAATGTGAAATCTGACATGAATAATGTAAAAAAGACAAAATCAACATTGACACTATTCACATCTGGATTTCACATTTTTGTTTCTCAATGTACATTTCGAGTTTAGACCTGAAATTTTTCAAGGGTTGTAAGCACACTCCTTGCGAACATTTACATTATTTTTCGGAATTTTTGGAAACATTTAAGATTTGTTTTTTAACTTGAAGTACCGGGAGTACCCCAAGTATGGGAGTACCAGATATTTTCACTTCCCATTGTAGCTAGTCTGAGCCCAAGCCCACTCTCTGTCTGTTTCTTCTCCTCTCCCGATTCCCACCCACATCGCCGCCGCCGCCTCACCCACCGGCCACCTCGTCGCCGTGCTACCCACAGCCGCCCACCCTCCCTGCCCTCCCCTCACCACCTTCTCTCCCTTGGCGGAAGGATCCCCTTCGACTCCCGTCGCCATTCCTGACGACCCCGAAATCTCCTCTGCTCGAGTTCAGATCCGCACCACTCCAACCTACAGGCGATGGCGTCGGCGAGGCTGGCCCCGAACGGCGTGGGGGCGGCGCTGGCGGGGGACACGAACCTCAAGCCCGTCGCGCACATCTTCGCCGGACAACTCAGCTACCTCCGCGGCACCTTCGTGCAGCTCGTCGAGTAGGACGGAGATGCTCCTCCACAGTCGCTGCTGCACCGGGAGAGGAGGAGTTGGCGGCCACTCCTCCCGACGACGAGATGCGTGGCTGGCTGCTCCCCCTCTCTCGCCCATCTCCTCCTCACCGCCGACCTCGGCCCCTGCAAGCTCCACCCTCCAACGCAGGGAGTAAGTCCTCTGCTCTCTTCTCCTCCCTTCCTTCAGGTTCGTTTCCTCCCTGAAGCACAAATGCGACAACTTTAGGTTCGGTTCAGGTGCAAGGGCACCAATTCCAGTGGTTTATTGGTCTAGACATCGTGGTCGCATCTTTCCGTCAAGGCATTGCAGCTAGGCGAGTTGATTATTGTGGTCATGTGGTAGCCATGGACCATAGCTAACTAGATTTGCGGTAATGCTTATATTGCTATATATATGATGATGATTTCATGATTGTTCATCTGATTCTGAACCCCTCCAGTTCCAATGGCTCTGAATATTTGTTATCTTGTCTTCTGTATGCTCGTGTGCTTTGTTGCTACTGTTGTTTTGTTGTGCACACAGAAATTCACACTAAAAACAGTACTCCCTCCATCCGGAATTACTTGTGGCTAAATGGATGTATCCAGAACTAAAATACGTGTAGATACATCCATTTCTCCGACAAGTATTTCCGGATGGAGGGAGTACTACTTCGCTTATTATCTTCGTTCGCTGCAATGATAGTTTTCTCGTTAACCTGAGACACACTATGATGATAATATGTCCTTTCAGAACTATGTAAACTGAGCAGCTTTGGTATCATTTTTAAGAATTTTTTACGCTTCAGTGAGTAGTTTGTTTGCTTCTTTTCCGCAGACAATGTTTTTTGTCTGGCCTGATGGCTGCAATGATGGACATCTCGTTAACCTGAGACCTACTATGAGGATAATATACCCATTCAAAACTATGTACTGAGCAGCTTTGCTATCAGCTGCCCTTCTTGTTGAGAAACTTTCACAGTACAAATTACATGTTTGCTTATTCCACGTCAAACAAATTATGTGCTTCTTACACTGGTTAGTTGCCTAGCTGCAATGATGCTCTTCTTGTTAACCTGAGGCCAGCTATGAGGATAATATGTATCCATTCAAAATTATAAATCTATACGAAGCCTTGGTTATCCTGATTGGATTTAACAGGATGAGGGTTATTTATTTTTTTGGTTGTGTTTCTGTTTCAGATCTAAAATTGTTATGAAATTTGGAGGCTGCAGTGATGTTTTGCTCGTTAACCTGAGTTGTACTTACTAATGAAGACGAACTCAAACCATTCAAAACTATTAAACTGAGCGCATCCACTTAGACTCTTGCTTAGAAAAGAAACTTCCTTTTGCTATGTTCTTGTTCTGCCTCTGATCTTAATTTGTTATGAAATTTGGAGGCTGCAGTGATGCCTTTCTCGTTAACCTGAGACGTGCTCACTAATGCAGAACATTCAAAATTATTAAACTTAGTGCCTCCACTTCTACTTTTGCTTAGAAGAGACCCATTTTTTGCTGTGTTCCCTTTCTGTTTATGATCTTTTTTTACGAAATATAGAGGGTGTGGTGATATGTTTCTCTTTGACCTGACCTTTTTGATCTGTTGCTTCCCTGTTTCTGATCTAAGTTTGTTACAAAATCTGCTGGCTGCGGTGATGTTTTTCTCGTTAACTTGAGATGTGCTTACTGATGAAGACAAACTCAAACCATTCAAAAGTATTAAACTGAGCGCCTCCATTTCTATTGTTGCTTAAGGAAAAAGAATTATTTTGCTCTGGCCCTTTTCTGTTTCTGATCTAAGTTTGTTTCTACATTTGGAGGCTGCGGTGATGTTTTTCTCGTTAACCTGATGTATGTGCTTACTAGTGAAGACAAGCTCAAACCATTCAAAATTATTAAACTGAGCACCTGTCTTCTAGGCATAGCCGGTCCCAAGCCCGGGTAAAGGAGGAGGGTTGTGATAGGCTTGGCGAGCCAACGTAAAAACTAGCCAGTCCCATAGGTATGAAACCGATTTGAGCGAGAGTAGTACTAGGATGGGTGACCTCCTGGGAAGTCCTTGTGAAAGAGTTTCATATCTAAGGGTTGTGATAGGCTTGGCGAGCCAACGTAAAAACTAGCCAGTCTTTTGGGTATGAAACCCATTTGCGCGAGAGTAGTACTAGGATGGGTGACCTCCTGGGAAGTCCTCGTGAAAGGGTTTCATATCTAGCCTACCCCAACTTGTTTGGGATCAAAGGCTTCGTAAGTAAGTAAGTAAGCACCTCCACTTCTACTCTTGCTTATTTGGCTTCAAGTTCATTTTCGCAAGTTCCGCTTTAGTATTTGGTTAGGCACTTGTAATCCCGCCAGTTTTTCTCCTCTGGTTGTTTGGTTCTAAAAGCCACCTGCACTGTTGGATATGGTATCCCTGGTTACTATTTTAGTATTGCAGTAGCTAGGACCTCGTTAAAGTTCATGTGGAGGCATCTTGTTTGTCAATGCATAGTTTTCTTTGCTATCTATCTGTTTGTGCTTTATTTTTGGGATTTGAGGCTGTAGTGATGGTCTGTTGTGATAATTAGTGTCACTGTTTCTCTTCTGCTCTGTGTGTCCACGGCCATCATGCCGTGGTAATGTCCACAGCCATCGTGCCGTGGTAAGTTCGCCATGGCAATTTCTAGTTTTTTTGGGCTGTGGTGGTGCTCACCGTTTGAGTGGATTTAGCCCCTGAGATCTAATTTAGGTGTGTTTTTATCAATTAGTGGAAACTAGACTTGGAACTCGTATTTACTGTTACATCTGCTTGTTTTCAATTTATTGCCTATGATTGATGAACATAGTCGACGTTCTCTGATTTGTTTTGGTCTACTTGCATGTGAAAGCTGCATACCAAGCATTTTCTCTGTTAGACATGTCTCACATTATGCTCCACTGCATCGTTTGCTTTTACTAATTCTCCACACAAATGATTATTTTGGATGGACTCCAAAGTGTGATCCAGTTTCTAGTTTGATCTCTTCTTTTTGTTATGTATAAAACATGATCCAAAGTGTTTTAGATTGCCTCATGGTTTTGGCTTCTTTGTTGCCCTATTATTTGTTTGAGCTTATTATCTATGGAAGAACCTTTTTGATTGCTGAGTGCACAAGCTCTTCTAAAGCTTTGTTTCCTATGACTCTTGCCCTTTTACAGCAATTTTATTTTCGGAATTACTATACTATAGATACTTCATGCTATGAAAATCCTACCTCTTTGTTTTATCAAAACTAAGTGGTTATTTTAGATTTATTATGTAGCTTGTAAACAAAAAACTACTTCTGCCTTGGACTTTTCTTCTGACCCTGCCTCTTTTGCATTGTAAAATCTACTCCCTCCGTCCCATAATATAAGATCGTTTTACAAGCTAAAGCAGCTTGCAGAACAATCTTATAATATGGGACGGAGGGAGTAGTTTTCAAACATCATTCCGTGAGAAAGGTGATATTTTTCTTGTCTTTTGGAACTACTTGCGCACTTATCTAATATTTTTGTTTTCCTTGCAGCCTTAACACTTGTATGTAAGCGTGGAGAGAGTTTGATGGTGATCAGGGGGTGGTAGTACATTTGTAGCTGTAGCCAACACTTGGTTTTGTATTTGGCACAAGTGGAGAGGTGCGTCGATGACCCGTTGATATTCAGTTGCTGGGCATCGTCCCCGTCATGGCATCCGTCTTCCAGCACACCAACGAGGTCATCCATCCACCCATCCATCTAGCTAACACTGAACCATATGCATGTATGGTGTGCATGCTTGACTGATGCTTGATGTCGTGTATATGTGCAGTGGTCGTCGCAGACGATATTGATGAGGGCATGCTTTCTGGTGCTTCTGCTTGCGGCCAGACATGTGGTACGTACCTGCACCCGCGCGCTCCCTTTCTTCAATTGTCACGATGACCGGCGCTGATCGCCTGCTGTCCTACGCGCGAAAAACACCAAATGCTACTTAGGAGTACATACCAGGGTACGTCGTGCAGCTAGCTATTGTGACCTTAAGTTCACTGAACCCGCATTCTTGACACATCAGCTAAACAGCTGAATGACTGAACCTGTAGCCTATAGGTGCTGGCTTGAGAAATCAAGCGCCCTAAAGGCCGTCTAGTGCAACTACTACTGATCTTTTATGCTAGCTATAGAGGAATACTGGTGTAACTCTCAATGTCATACTAATTTCGTCCCTCGACTCTGACAAAAAAAAGGGAAAATTTGGGAATTAAATTCACACAATTAAATTTGAGAAATCTCATCTTTATTCTCTACTTCTGTAGCTAAATTTTGTTTCGAGGGAGCTGATTTCTTTCCAGATGAAAATTAGGAACAATAAGGGTTTCGAGCCATACATTTAACAGCCAGTGCTGGTGGCAATCCTGTCTAACCAAGTTCATTCTTAACTGCTTCTGCTACGGGTTGGTGAGTTGGTGTATGCTGAAACTTACACATATTTTTTCATTGTTTGAACCTAAAATCAAATCTGCATTCTTGCTGTATGACTGAATCCATGCGTGCTGGCTTCAGAAATTAAGCTTGCCAAGTCCATAATTGTGCAACTGCTACTGCTACTGCTTGATCTATATATGCTAGCTATACATATAGGAATAGCGTTGCGCCTCTCAAGGCAAACTAATTTTGGTGCCTCGACAAAATGGTCTTGACAAAGAAAATTAAGAAATTCACACAATTCAAGTACTTGTTCAACCTGCAAAGTTTGCAAAGTCTGAACTTTGCTCTATACTTCTGCAGTCACATATTCTTTCAGCACTGACCTCTTTCCAAATGAAATATTAGCTGGGGACAGTAAAGGTCTTGAGCACTTGAGTACCCAGTGCTGGTAACAACCCTGTTTCACTCTGCTTTCGCTCTGGAACTGACAGATAACGTCCCATTTCCAGAACCTAAAATTAAATCATCTACTCCTTTCAGTTGTTGAGTCTACCTCAGTTCATTCTTAGTAGTAAAGTTCTTGATAGCCGGTGCTGGTGGCAACCCTGCCCATCTCACTTCATTCTGGACTGCTTTTGCCATTGGGTTGTCTATGCTGAAACTGATACAAAATTTCCTATTTCTAGATCCTAAAATCAGATCTGTTTCTTCTTTTTCAATCACTGATTCTCAGTTCTGCAGTAATACTTGTTCATCTGATATTATGCGTGCGTGTGTATGTGCAGAGCATGAGATGGCCAAAGTTTTTCTGGATCTCAGTGTGTGCTCCCTTGGCGTCCGTCATCGTATCCACCCTGCTCGTCTTCCTGTTCAAAGCGCAGAACCATGCCATCAGCATCGTAGGAGAACAACAAAGACTGAGCTTCCGCCGCAGATTAGGTCACTTAAATGTGGCTTGAATTACCCCTCGTGGGACAAACTGCTCTTCGATCTGACATATCTTGGACTTGCCATGAAGACCGGCCTTGCCTCGTCACCGGAATCATCTCCCCTACAGTATGCTATATATGACCTCACACCATAGTGAAACAATACCCTATGCTTCAAATTATATTTGAGTAGGTGCCACTGATAATCTGATGCGTGCCCTGAATTTCACTCTGACAGGAAGGAGTAGCAGTCGGTATTTGCTTCAATCAAGGACTACCAGGTGGATGGCAACAAAGAGATGATGGCCACTGGGTTGATGAGCATTGTGGGCTCATCTCCAGGAGAGGTGCGTCGATGACCCGTTGATATTCAGTTGCTGAAGAAGGAAAGATGGTGGCGAGTAGCAAGACGAAATCATTCACGGCTTAGTTAGTTTGTCATGGTGTCAGAATAGCTGAGTTGCTGTCGTGTTCAATTTTTGTTGTGGAACATATCTCTCGCAGTTGGTAGTCTTGACTTTTTGTTCATCACAATCCTTATTCGTCCATTGCCATATAACTCTTTTATACTGTTATGCTGCTGGAAATTTTAGCCAGAAAATGGCCCAGACTTGAGTGTGTTCATATTGCAATGGTATTACTCAAAAGGGAATAAAATACTTGAGTGTGTTCATATTGCAATGGTATTACTCAAAAAGAGAACGAGACTAATTAAAACTTCTCGTTAACTTACTAATGAGCTTAAATTGTTGACCGTGGTGAAAAAGATAAATTATCCACACCACATATTTTCATCGAGTGCAGATACAAATGAAGAATGTGCACTTCCAGAATCCACTAGTAACACCATTACTCTGTTCTGTAACTGCACTTCTAACTGCATTCGAATCCCTACCCTACAGCAGCCACTGATATTTGCATTTGATGGAATGAAGCTGTTATACTTTCACTGACAGAATTTTCAGACTCTAGCACTGGTTCAGACTGCATATAATAGATCAACTCTTGAACATGATGCAACTGCACTGAAGTTTTGCACACATGACCCCGAACCCATCTCTCTCCACAAACGAAGCATAATCCCTTGGCTCGTCGGTACTGACGGAGTGCTGACCACTTGCCTTCAGTCTGAACATGCTTTGGTTGTTCCTGGAGCTTTGTGACTTTAGTAGGCTTGGATTTCGGCAGCAGAGGTAAGGGAAGTGGCGTAGCTCTCCTGCTGCCACTCGAATTCATCGGTATCAATCCTTTTCCCAGATCCTCATGAAGTAAAGCCAGGTCATAGGCTGTGTCAAAATCCTTCGGCTTCTGCAAACGCCCGGTTTCGGGCCATCCAGGAAACGAGCGTGTAATGCAACAAATCTGGCACATCCTCATACGCTGACGACTGATCATACGACTCAGAGAATCGCTCAACATAAACCTCCACCATGGATGTCTGAGCTATGCGGAATAACTTGCAAATGAGAGACCGATGTAAAGTTCGTGTTTGATAAATCTGTCGTTCGAGACAAACCTGGTAGGCTCAGAAATGTCTCTGTGTCGTAGGTATTGTTCAAGGACCAGGACGGCCATCTCCTCGACGGATAGCAATAAGTGAAATCTGCAGGAGGCCCAGATCACGAGGAAAATGGACGATTCTGGCTGGAGACGAGGGAGGAGTGGAGGGGAGGGG
This sequence comes from Triticum dicoccoides, assembly GCF_002162155.2. Lineage (NCBI taxonomy): Eukaryota > Viridiplantae > Streptophyta > Magnoliopsida > Poales > Poaceae > Triticum > Triticum dicoccoides. Next base: position 735,155,781 of record NC_041382.1, read on the forward strand.
AGGGTGCAGACCAGTGGCGAGGGGAGAGGTGGGTGGCGGAGGCGAGGGGAGAGATGGGCGGCGGAAGGAAGGGGAGGACGGGGCAGCGGAAGAGGGATCTGGATCGGGGAGAGGAGTGGGGGCGGGGAGGGATCTGGATTGGCTAGGGTTCACGCGCGTGTGAGAGAGAGGCTGCACTGGGTTGGATCGACGGATGGATTGATGTATGGTTGGATGGATGGACGGATGTTTGCCACGTCACCGATCCATGCCACAACGAATTCCACCAATCAGAATTCAGCCTATGTTTCTCTTATAGTTTTTATCCTCTTATTTAGGGCAAACATTCAACATATTAACCACTTATAGTTTGTTAAAATGAAATAATATTGTGCACATGTGTGTATCTTGTGATGACAAACAATGTTGATCTGGGGAGTTCTCATTTTCATTCCACAAAATACCTGTTTTCTATTTTTCGAGTGCTCGAAATGATTTTTTTGTGAAGGACCTACCATACATCTATTGCAAAATTGGACCAAATCATTTTTCTAAAATATTAGACAATGTTTAATGCAGAATAGACCAAATAGTTGGGTGTCAAAAGTTTTGATCCACCTCTCGTGAAAAAGACAAATTTCCGTCGATTCAGCTGGAAGCGGGTCAAGTTTGAACTGCAGCTGCCTCATAGTTTGTTCTTTATTTTTTTTCAAAAATCATTTCTAATTACAAAAGTATCTATTTAATCAAAGAAACACTAGAATATTTCCAAGATTCAATAACTAGCTAAGAACAGTCAAGCCCGCCGTTTTCGACCGCATGTTGAAACGGGCATAAAGAATTAAAAGAATCAAAAAATTGGAAAACCTTCGCATTGTGTCATCATATGTGACCAAGTTACCAGGAAAAATAATAAACTTGTAATACGTAAATTATTTTAAAAAAATGTTCTCAGAAATGAGCTATCATGCGTGAAGATTCATGGCTTTCAAGTCAAATGATCAATCTTATGGCCACATTCATGGCATAGTTTGTTCAAATGATCTCATATTATGCACAATGATGCATCTTGGAATTCCAAACAATGTTGCCTAAGTGAGTTTTCATTTTCTTTGGACGGAAAATTTATTTTCCATTTTTCGAGTGCCCGAAAAGAGGTTTTTTGTGAAGGACCTACCATATATTTGTTGCAAAATTGTACAAAATCAATTTTATAAAATACTAGTACATATTTAATGCACAATTTACCAAATAGTTGGATGTAAAAAGTTTTGATCCACCTCTCGTGAAAAAGACAAATTTCCGCCGATTCAGTTGGAAGCGGGTCAAATTTGAACTGTAGCTACCTCATAGTTTGCTCTTTATTTTTTTCCAAAAATCATTTATAGGTACATAAGTATCTATTTAATTAGAGAAACACCAAAAAAAATTCAAGATTCAACCACTAGCTAGGAACGGTCATGCCCGCTGTTTTGACCCCATTTTGAAACGGGCATAAAAAATTTAAAAAAAATCAAAAAAATGGAAAACCTTCGCATTGTGTCATCATATGTGACCAAGTTACCAGGAAAAATAACAAACTTGTAATACGACAATTATTTTAAAAAAGTGTCATCAGAAATTAGCTATCATGCGTGAAGATTCGTGGCTTTCAAGCCAAATGATCAATCTTATGGCCACATTCATGGCACAGTTTGTTCAAATGATCCCATATTGTGCACAAGGGTGCATCTTGGAATTCCAAACAATGTTGCCTAAGGGAGTTTTCATTTTCTTTGCACAGAAAATTCATTTTCCATTTTCCAAGTGCCCGAAAGAAGTTTTTTTGTGAAGGACCTACCATATATTTGTTGCAAAATTGGACCAAATCAATTTTCAAAAATACTAGGCCATATTTAATGAACAATTGACCAAATGTTTGGGTGTCAAAAGTTTTGATCCACCTCTGATGAAAAAGACAAATTTCTGATGATTCAGTAGGAAGCGGGTCAAATTTGAACTGCAGCTGCCTCATAGGTTGCTATTTATTTTTTTCCAAAAATCATTTATAGGTACATAAGTATATATTTAATCAGAGAAACACCAAAAAAATTCCAAGATTCGACCACTAGCTAGGAATGGTCATTCCCGCCGTTTTGACCGCATTTTGAAAAGGGCATAAATTTTTTAGAAAAATTCAAAATATTGGAAAACCTTCGCATTGTGTCATTATATGTGACCAAGTTACCAGGAAAAATAATAAACTTGTAATACGGCAATTCTTTTAAAAAAGTGTTCTCAGAAATGAGCTATCATCTCTGAAGATTCATGGCTTTCAAGCCAAATGATCAATCTTATGGCCACATTCATGGCATAGTTTGTTCAAATGATCTCATAATGTGCACAAGGGTGCATATTGGAATGGCAAACAATGTTGCCTAAGGGAGTTTTTATTTTCTTTGGACGAAAAATCAATTTTCCATTTTTCGAGTGCCCAAAATGAGTTTTTTTTGTGAAGGACCTACCGTATATTTGTTGCAAAATGGGACCAGGTAATTTTTATAATATATTAGGCCATATTTAATGTAAAATTGACAAAATGGTTGGTCGTCAAAAGTACCTATACACCTCTGGTGAAAAAGACAAATTTCCGCCGATTCAGTAGGAAGCGGGTCAAATTTGAAATACAGCTGCCTCATAGTTTGCTCTTTATTTTTTACAAAAAATATTTATAGGTACATAAGTATCTATTTAATCAGAAATAAATGGTTTGGTGGCGATATGTTGAGGTTTGGATGGTGTCCCAGGGCCCCAACTCCAAAGCGCGTAGACTCGCATGCCCGCCGCGTGGTCACCACGTGACCATGGTGTTGCCACCCGTTCCGGGCGGCCTAGGCATGTCTAGTGGGTTGGGCACTCCCCTGATAGATGTCAGGAAGGAGAAGGCAATAGAAGAATCTCACGAGGAGACTGAACTGAGCTCAAACATGAATTAGCACCCAAGTGTTTGATTAGTGGTACGGGAAATGCGCTTGGCCAATGGGCTTGAGTTTTGGCTGAGGATGATCATCTACTAAGGACACTATCTTGGAAAATTTGCAGCTAAAATGGAGGATCCTAGGTGTCACTTGCTTTGCAACATACCACACTGGACAGAAATATGAATGTTGAAGCCACACTCACATGTATTGTTAGATGGGGCTCAAATTTTGTGGAGAGCTATGATTTGGGAATATAGAAGATGTGGCAAAAATTTAGCTCATTAGGATATGCCTAGCTAGTACTTCGTTCACAACAGTTCGAGTTGAACAATTTTTTTGGAAATTTGCCGAGGAAGATTTACTAGGCAAATGGAGTTGAATATTGTCATGAGGCAATGATTTGGATAGTAAATAATGCCCAATTATTTTGGAAATTTTTGGAATAACAGAAATATAGGTTGCTTCACAGCCTAGGGCAAAAATTGACACATGGACATGACACATAGGCAAAACTGATGAGATGGCGCCTAGTCATCACAACCCACCACAATTTACAAGGCTATGATCATCTATATTGGTCGTTAACAACTAGAGATAAGGCAGCGGACCAGCGCTGTTTGCTTTATGACCATTTCGTGTAAGGAAATTACGACCTTTCTGACCAAAATGGTCGCAATGGTTTAGGGTTTGGAGCCCCCTGAACAGATTTTGACCAATTGGTCTCAAATGGTCATAGATCTATGACCAATTCTTCCAGGGTCACTGACAGAAGGTCACTAGTTGACATATGTCTTGTACCCTACCTCGTGGCCGCCTTGGAGACCCCCTGACTTGTTCCCGACGCCAAAACCTCTTATATATATACAGAAACCCCCAAAACATAACCTAGACCGGGAGTTCCGCCGCCGCAAGCCTCTGTAGCCACCAAAAACCAATCGGGACCCTGTTCCGGCACCCTGCCGAAGGGGGGAACCCTCACCGGTGGCCATCTTCATCATCCCGACGCTCTCCATGACGAGGAAGGGGTAGTTCACCCTCGGGGCTGAGGGTACGTACCAGTAGCTATGTGTTTGATCTCTCTCTCTCTCTCTCTCTCTCGTGTTCTTGATTCGGCACGATCTTGATGTATCGCGAGCTTTGCTATTATAGTTGGTTCTTATGATGTTTCTCCCCCTCTACTCTCTTGTAATGGATTGAGTTTTCCCTTTGAAGTTATCTTATCGGATTGAGTCTTTAAGGATTTGAGAACACTTTATGTACGTCTTGCATGTGCTTATCTGTGGTGACAATGGGATATTCACGTGATCTACTTGATGTATGTTTTGGTGATCAACTTGCGGGTTCAGTGACCTTGTGAACTTATGCATAGGGGTTGGCACACGTTTTCGTCTTGACTCTCCGGTAGAAACTTTGGGGCACTCTTTGAAGTTCTTTGTGTTGGTTGAATAGATGAATCTAAGATTGTGTGATGCATATCGTATAATCATACCCACGGATACTTGAAGTGACATTGGAGTATCTAGGTGACATTAGGGTTTTGGTTGATTTGTGTCTTAAGGTGTTATTCTAGTACGAACTCTATGATAGATCGAACAGAAAGAATAGCTTCATGTTATTTTACTACGGACTCTTGAATAGATCGATCAGAAAGGATAACTTTGAGGTGGTTTCGTACCCTACAATAATCTCTTCATTTGTTCTCCGCTATTAGTGATTTTGGAGTGACTATTTGTTGCATGTTGAGGGATAGTTATATGATCCAATTATGTTATTATTGTTGAGAGAACTTGCACTAGTGAAAGTATGAACCCTAGGCCTTGTTTCCTAGCATTGGAATACCGTTTGTGCTAACTTAATACTCTAGATGCATGCTGGATAGCGGTCGATGTGTGGAGTAATAGTAGTAGATGCAGAATCGTTTCGGTCTACTTGTCATGGATGTGATGCTGGATAACATTTTTTTCGCGAAATACGGTGGCCCGTCTAGTGGGTCCCCGCTGTCAGGTGGAGGAATAATTATTCTGCGTGTAATAAGGAGGCACTTCCTTGCTGCGGCTGTGGACCCAGCTGTCAGCCTCTCCACGTACAGTACTCTTCCGATGGAAGTCGGTCATTGACCACATTGACCACGCCGCGCCGAGAGCACCAAGGCGGTGGACGACGGCGAGGCCTAGGAAGGGGACGACGCGGAGCCAGGGAAGACGCGGCAGTGGATGCCCACGCAGAGAGGAGTACGAGGGTTCACTGGTTCGGCTGCGGTGTGAGGCTGTCGTCGCCGTAGATTAACAGGGTGTGTGGGTGAGTAGAGGGATGACCTGGCCAGCGATGGGAGTAGTAGGGGCGGTGAGGCCTCCGCGGCATCACAGCCGGCCACGGGAGGTAGGAGCATGCGGCCCGACCGACGCTGCTTTGGGCGGCTGGAGCAAGAAGACCAGAGGTTGAAGAAGCACTACGCCGTTGGATAGACATCGTACGGTCACTGGAGCTAGAATCGTTCATATTGACTAAGTTGACAAAGCACTCTGTCCCCGTCAACTTAGTAGGCCCACAAGTCAGCCTCCCACCAAGGTGGGTCCCAACTAGCAGGGGGAGTATTCATTTTTTGTGCGTAATAAGGAGGCACTTCCGGTGGGTCCGAGTTGACAGCGGGGGGAACGTTTTTTTTTCGCGAAATACGATGGCCCATCCGGTGGGTCCCATCAGTAAGGGGAAACAATTTTTTCGCCAAATACGGTGGCCCGTCCGGTGGGTCCCTGCTGTCAGGTGGAGGAATAATTATTTTCCGCGTAATAAGGAGGCACTTGCTTGCGGCTGCCATGGACCCAGCTGTCAGCCTCTCCACGACAGTACTCTTCCGATGGAAGTTGTTCCTTGACCAAGTTGACCATGCCACGCCGAGAGCACCAGGGTGGTGGACGATGGCGAGTCTTAGGAAGGGGACGACGCGGAGCCGGGGAAGACGCTGCAGTGGATGCCCACGTGGAGAGGAGTATGAGGGTTCACTGGTTCGGTTGCGGTGTGAGGCTGCCGTCGCCGCAGAATAACAAGGGGTGTGGGTGAGTAGAGGGATGCCCTGGCCAGCGGTGGGAGTAGTAGGGGGCGGTGAGGCCTGCACGGGAGGCGGGAGCAGGCGGTCCCGCCAGCGCTGGATTTGGCGGCTGGAGCAAGAAGATCAGAGATTGAAGAAACATGACAGCCGTTGGATTGACATCCAATGGTTATGTCTACTAGAATCATTTGTTGACGTATATAATAACTAAAAAAATCTTGCATACACGTCAACTTAATAGGCCCATAAGTCAGACCATTCCCTCTTTTTTTAATAATTTATATATAGCTCACTTCGACTTCTTATGCAATTTATTGCAGTCCGTTTTTTGGTTGGCCAGGGCCAATTTCGCATATTTCTATGGGTTCCAAACTATTTTTAATACCGAAATGTCGAGCCAGATTTAAAGTACTTTGAAGATATATTTAAATTAGGTTAATGCCCAGTGAAATAGGAATATGAAAATGTGAAAAAATTCAGAAATTATAAAGTAATTGCCAATTTGTCATCTATTTTTATATTTAAAACCAATTTAATATTACTTTCAAGATTTCCAAACATCTTGAAAGAGTTGCAGCCCATTAGGGCGTAGAAAAATAAATAGGCCTGGATTGGGCATTCTTCAGAAAAAATAAACTAGACTCATTTTCACAAAGAAAAAATAGCTGGGCTGGTCACATGGTGAACATAAAATATAAGCCTGGGCTAGACGGGCCACAACCCAGTTCAAACCCTGCTCCGTCTCAACAATAACAAAAAAAATACTGCTCGAGCAGCTACGTCCTAGGTGTCAGCCGATCTTGTGTTGTTCTCTTGTCTATTGACTATAAACACTCACAATGTCGTGGGTCCCAGATGTTAGGAAAACACTAGGAGGAAGCATTTTATTTTTCCATACGCTAACATGGTGGGCCCGTACTGTCATCCTCACCATGTACTTCTGCCGATTCCTGTTGTTTGTTGACCATGTTGACAACGCGAGAGGGTGGCGCCACGGCGAGTGCACCGAAGCGCGCGGAGGACGACGACGAGGCCTCGGACGTCGGCGTTAACGATTTAGGAGACGATGGGGCGGCGATGCGTGCACCGAGGCGCAGCCAGCCATGGGAGGTGGAAGCAGGCGGCCCCATTGGCGCTAGTTTGGTTTTGGCGGCTGGAGGAAGACAGGACTGAAGAAACACAACATACTGTAAAAGCAGCAGGAGTACTTAACAACCTTAACTGAAACCAGTAGGGGCACTTAACAACCATAGCTAAACGCAGTATGAGTACTTATACAGGTTCAACCGTACAAAGCACGCCTCGAACAGTGCTACTTTGCCTACAGTTAACCAAGGGTGAGGCCGCCAAGCCCCAGGACAAGGCCCAGGCGCCACCCCGTGTATCCACAACCTTCTGAAAGCGGCTTCATCTCGCAATGTGGTCAATAAACAGGATATTCGCTTTAGAGCCATGAAAAAGCAGGAACATAATCTTCTGTCCAATTCTCCAAGATGGACGGGCCTTCATTATTTGAGACCACCCATGAATAAGTATCTTTTCACCTCCAAGGGGAATGGAGTAGGTCGACATAAACATCATGTTGTGACGAAGCGCAAGTCTGAGCCGACCATGGTCAGGCATCTGTATAGGAACAATAGAACTGGGCAGTTTCTGTTTCAAGAAGATCATAACTGTAAAACTGTGTATAAGCAATAGTTTATGAACAACATATATAACAGAAAATAGCTCGTACCATAAGTTTCTCGACACAGTTGGACCTGTTCAACGAGTGCAACAGTGGCACACATATCCCACGTGGCCTTCCACCATTGAAACACCCCACAAGGACCTCAAGACGATCAATAAAGTGTAGGAACATGTGGATGTCGTCCCAGTCAACTTCAGTGCCATCAGTAACAGCCGAGTTGTTACAGAATAACAAACGAGCAGCCTGCTTAACTCTGAAAAAACCTACACGTGCCACCAATTATAAGAAAATATTAGTTATAAGTAGCATCTTCGTGAGAGATTCATTGCTACTTCTAAAGTTAAATTGTGATCAGTTAGACAGAATAGGTGGATCAAGAAGTAATCGAGGCAACAAGCAAGAACCAGATACAAAACTAACATGGATGAACAATTGGAACGATGTCAGGGTGGAAGATCGCAGTGAAGATGAGACCGGATTCTCCTATTTCCATCAACATTCGTGCGCCAACTTTCAGTTCGTAACACTTGAGAAAGTTTATCCATGTTCGGCCATAAAAAAAGCAGCGATCTTCTTGGTTCATGAACCCAACTCGGAACTTATATCCATGGCTTGTCTTCACTGTGACCATTAAACTGGTGTATTCAGTTATGGCAAGGCCGAGCATCTTGAGTACATGTGTTCTGGCAGATCAAATAATGCACTGCAGGAAAAATAATATGAGAACACAATGTATTCCCTAACCAAATCTAGAAATAACTTCCTCCTTCACGTCAGTGTTGACCATCGTACTGGTAGTACCTTTTATCCAAATAGACCAATCCAAATTTCCAAATTAGTCGATAGCATGTTAAAAAAAACCCACCCTCCCGGATAGAAAAGAGGATTCTAGGAACATACTGTGCGCGTTTTAAAATCCTATGTTAGGATGAGAAGGAACAAGTGCGGCGTCTCGCTGAGGGCGCAGAAACCTGTAGGGTCCTCACACTTTGGGCACTGCAAATGAAACACAATAGATTCAGTAGGAAGAAAAATGCATCAACGACGGCGGCTGGCATCCTAGGATTACCCGCGACCAAGGGCCTTGGATTTATCGGGGATGGATGAAGAATTCGTACATGGTTTCCATGAGAAAACCCTATGCAATCGCCAAGAGGGGTTTTTCTCTGAACAAGCAGACAAGAGAGAAGGGGATTCAAGCCCAGTGAAATATTGCCGCTTCGTCCGTCCAGCTTACTGCTAAAGCTGGAAGGGGGGGGTTGTGATTTGACGGCTCATTGGGCATTACTGCGGCGCTACGACCGGGGTGTGTCTACCGTGCAGTTGTGCACTCTAATTTGTGCATATGGCACGTGGACCCCGTTGCCGGATGCCCCACATATCAGCGAAAGGAAGTAGAAAGACAGGAGTAACTAGTTACACAAAAATATATTTTTGACAGAGAGATACTCCCCTTGTAAAGAAATATACAAATCTTTTATATCACAACTTTATACATAAGAAAAATCAAGGGGAATATATATAACATATATAATTATAAAAAACAGAGTTGTTTTTAACACAATATAGATGAGTTGGTGATGATAGTGTGCCTGCCATCCTGCAATATAGGCCGTCCGATTTATATCTGACGGATAGGAAGGAAACTATGGCAATTTTGCAAAAAGGTACCCACACACCTATCCACATTTGCAAATAAGGCCTTCCCTCGTTCATCCTTTTCTCTCACAAGATAAAATACTAATACAAATGCATCTTGATGTTACGTGCAACGCATGGGCATTATGGGGGTTCAGCTGAGAATATGATACTCATACAGGCTCACGGTTCTGGACTTTGGGCCACAGGCCCACCCTGCATGTTTGGGGCCCATGTGTGCTACCTCAACGCTTTTCATATTGCAAGCGATCGGTTCGGCGCTGGTTTTAGACGCTGTCGTAAGGCGAATACACAAAATTGAATAAAGCATGGCGGCTGTTGGAATGAAATCGAATGACAGTTCCTAACCAGCAAAGAGAGTTGCAATTCTATCAACGATGTACCATGTGATAAATAATACCGTCGTATTACTTATACACACATGACACTTGTTTCACCATGCCAGATTATTACATCAAAATCTCTCATAGGATAGATCAGTTCGACAGTTGCGTGCTGCTACTGAAGAATTTCAAAGTTGATTTGGACCAGCTCTCCTTGCCGAGAAAGTTCGATTTTGAGATCATCCCCTACCGCAAGATATGATTTATATTTGAACCTTGACCATCCTTTGTACTTACAATATATTGAGCAGGTTCATTCACACCAAGGCTGAGCATGGTAAGAGAAACTTGGCCGCTGTCGCCCGGATTGCTGAACAACTCCCTCGTTGCTCTAGGAATTCTCTGTTTGCAAACAAGAAGACATACCCAAACAGTTAGATCAACACAATGAATCATGCGAAACAACATGGAAAGAAAAAAGAACGAAATACTTGGGCGGCCAATGCTTACCAAGAAGGTGGACATGTCGGTTTTTGTAAGGACTTTGGTATATGAAGTGCGAACTGCAGCCCAGTCTGTCGCCAGTGCAACTGCTCATTCGGTTGCCGCTGCACGGGCCGGAGCAGATGCAAGTGCAAGTGTTGGTGCAGGTGCCGAAGCCGCCGCTGCTGCCGGAGATGGTGCTCCTTGTAGAGCTGGTGCCGGTGTCGGAGCAGATGCAGGTGTCGATGCCCGATCCTCTAGTAGATCAGCCTGATCCGCTGACGCGGTCGGTGCCCAATCCTCAGCTGGATCAAACTGAGCTGCTGCCACTGCCAGTGCTAGAGCAACTGCTGGTGCTCGATCTGTTGCTGAAGGTGGTACCAATTTGTGAGACAGCGACGATCGTGTCTGGTCTGCTATGATCAGCTTTCTAACTTGACTAGGCTTCGTGACCGTAATCCAATTTTTTTCTTCATTTCTTTTAAACGCGAGATGGACTAATTGTGGAGTTTTTGTTAAACCAAACTGAAGTTCATCATAGGGATTCAGCTTGTACTCAGAAAACAGACTGATCCAATTTTTTCCAGTAATATAAGTGATGGACAATGCCTTCATTACTAACACGACATAAGAAGTGAAACCTGCAAAAATAGCCATCATAGAGCAAACCAAACGGTTTATTCTGTGATGAATGTCACATGGCAAAACCTGCATCGTAAAATTGCAGGAAAAGAAAGAAAACATGAAATTAAATCAATAAGATTTAGACAGTAAATCAATAAGATTTACTTGATGTGACATGAGTGAATCCTTACCAGGAAATCACTATGTTAAAGTACTAAACAGAAGATTGATCGTCCAACTACGGGTGGCATGCAGGGCCCCGCCTACTCCCACAAGCAGGACAGTCCAAAGGTCGTGACAAATCGTATGGATCGAACATCCATGGGACTGGAAATCCTGGTGGGTGTGATAAACCCTGCAATGCATACAGATATTGGAGTGTAACCATAATTGATAAACCATCCTCATAAAAAGATAATCTAGATACTTCAAAATATACAGACTGAATTAAGTGGACAGACATTAACATAGACTGTTCTCAGGACTGACCAGACACCAAAAGCGGTAGTAATAATAAACAATACATGGTTCACAAACACAAATCAAGTACTGAACAATAGTACTTACTACAGACAAGCAAAGTTACACTAATTAAACTCTGCAGACTATTTCTTGCCACCGACCTACGGGATGAACTGTAACGCCCCGTGACCGATGTGCCAGGTGTCCTCCAGTTATTCGTTGTTGTTGCCTTGTCATTGCTTGCGTGTCATGCATTGCATATCATGTCATCATGTGCATTTCATTTGCATATATGTTCGTCTCATGCATCCAAGCTTTTTCCCTGTTGCCCGTTTTGCATTCCGGCGTTCCGTTCTCCTCCGGTGGTCATTTCTACCTTTCTTTCATGTGTGGGGATTAAACATTTCCGGATTGGACTGAGACTTGCCAAGCGGCCTTGGTTTACTACCGGTAGACCGCCTGTCAAGTTTCGAACCATTTGGACTTCGTTTGATACTCCAACGGTTAACGGAGGGACCGAGAAGGCCTCGTGTGTGTTGCAGCCCAACACCCTTCCAATTTGACCCAAAAACCCACCTAAACCCTCTCCATCATCTAGAGCGTTCGATCACGATCGCATGGCCGAAAACCGCACCTCATTTGGACTCTCCTAGCTCCCTCTACCTATATATATGTGCTCCCCTCCGAAATTTTCGCGCAGTCCAAACCCTAGCCTTCCTCTACCTCGCGCCCGGACGAAATCTCCTCCGCGCCGGACAATGTCCGTGCCACCACCGCCACCTCACCCGGACCAATCCGGAGCCGCCACGTCGCATCCTCCGCCGCCCGAACCAACCGGCGAGCTCCACCTCAGCCGGCCGCCTCCCTCTCCACCGCGCGGCCCGTGGGGCCCAGATCCGACCCGCGCGGGCTTGGTCGTTGCCGCCAGCCGCCCGACTCTCCTCCCGCCCGAGCCCGCGGCTCCTCCCTTTGACCGCCGTCGGAAGCCGCCACGTCGCCGCCTCTTCCTCCGCGCCGGCTCGCCGCCGACCCGCTCGCCGCCGACCCGCTCGCCGATCCGCGCCGTCGCCGCAGTGGCGCCCTGCCCCGCCGTCCGCCGCCTCGCCTCGTCGGTGCATCACCGGATCCGGCCGCCCCTCTCCCTCGACTCCGGCGCCCTGACGAACTCCGGTCCAGCGAACCTCGGCATCCGCGCCCTGCTACAGTAACCGCCCGGATCTGATCTGGATCTGAGATCCGCGGGTTGACTTTTTCGTCCCTAACCCTAATATTTTGCTCCTGTTCATCGCATCGTAACTTTGTATCCGTAGCTCCGATTCATGCATATAGAATATCAAAATGTTCGACTCAAAGCGTACATCATTTCATCTCATTGCATCATTTTCATTTGAGTTCATCTTGATGCCCGAAATGCTGTTAGAAGAGTGCTACTTGAGTTAATTGTCAGATATCCTGCTCAAGTGTTAATTGTATCTTCTTCATGGACTCGTTCTTCTTCCTTGCGGGATTTCAGGCAAGATGATCATACCCTCGAAATCACTTCTATCTTTGCTTGCTAGTTGCCATGCCTGTGCTGCGATACCTACCACTTGCTTATCATGCCTCCCATATTATTGAACCAAGCCTCTAACCCACCTTGGCCTAGCAAACCGTTGTTTGGCTATGTTACCGCTTGCTCAGCCCCTCTTATAGCGTTGTTAGTTGCAGGTGAAGATTGAAGTTTGTTCCTTGTTGGAACGTGGAGAGTTGTTCCTTGTTGGAACATGTTTACTTGTTGGGATATCACATTATATCTTATTTAATTAATGCATCTATATACTTGGTAAAGGGTGGAAGGCTCGGCCTTATGCCTGGTGTTTTGTTCCACTCTTGCCGCCCTAGTTTCCGTCATATCGGTGTTATGTTCCCGGATTTTGCGTTCCTTACGCGGTTGGGTAATAATGGGAACCCCTTGACAGTTCGCCTTGAGTAAAGCTCTTCCAGCAATGCCCAACATTGGTTTTACCGTTCGCCACCTAGCCTTTTCTTTTCCCTTGGGGGTCGCGCGCCCAAGGGTCATCATTATTTTACTCCCTCGGGCCAGTGCTCCTCTGAGTGTTGGTCCAAACTAGAGTCCTGTGCAGCGCCCCCTCGGGGAAACTCGAGGTTTGGTTTTAGTTGTATGGAGAGCTCATCTGAGTGTGCCCTGAGAACGAGATATGTGCAGCTCCTATCGGGATTTGTCGGCACATTCAGGAGGTGTTGCTGGTTTAGTTTTACCCTGTCGAAATGTCTTGTAGAACCGGGATACCGAGTCTGATCGGAACGTCTCGGGAGGAGGTCTATTCCTTCGTTGACCATGAGAGCTTGTGATGGGCTAAGTTGGGACACCCCTGCAGGGATTTGAACTTTCGAAAGCCGTGCCCGCGGTTATGGGCAGATGGGAATTTGTTAATGTTCGGTTGTAGATAACTTGAACCTTAACTTAATTAAAATGAATCAACCACGTGTGTAACCGTGATGGTCTCTTTCTAGCGGAGTCCGGGAAGTGAACACGGTGTTGGAGTTATCCTTGACGTAGGTTATTTTAGGATCACTTCTTGATCATACTCGACCGTGCTGTGCTTTCTCTTCTCACTCTCATTTGCGTATGTTAGCCACCATATATGCTAGTCGCTTGCTGCAGCTCCACCTCATACCTTTACCTTACCCATAAGCTTAAATAGTCTTGATCGCGAGGGTGCGAGATTGCTGAGTCCCCGTGGCTCACAGATACTTCCAAAACCAGTTTGCAGGTGCCGTTGCGTCCGTGCAGATGACGCAACCAAGCTCAGGAGGAGCTCGTTGAAGATCTTGTCCTTTGTCTTGCTTCGTTCTAGTTGATCAGTAGTGGAGCCCAGTTGGGGTCGATCGGGGACCTTTGTCGCACGTGGGGTTCTTCTTTTATTTTGGTTCCATAGTCGGACCTTGATTGTATTTGGATGATGTAATGCTTTATTCATGTATTTGTGTGAAGTGGCGATTGTAAGCCAACTATGTATCTCTTTCCCTTATGTATTACATGGGTTGTGTGAAGATTGCCTCACTTGCGACATTGCTTTGAATGCGGTTATGCCTCTAAGTCGTGCTTCGACACGTGGGAGATATAGCTGCATCGAGGGCATTACAAGTTGGTATCAGAGCCTTCCCCGACCTTAGGAGCCCCATTGCTTGATCGTTTTTAGCAGCCGAGTTGTGTCTAGAAAAATGTTTTGAGTCATTTAGGATTATATATCGGAGAGTTTAGGAATTCTTTTTACTCCCCAGTCTCCTCATCGCTCTGGTAAGGCATCCTGATGTAGAGTTTTGACTCTTCTCTTCTCAAATTTCACTAATTTCTTTTTAGGATCATGCGGGTATCTTGGAATCGTTCCGATGGTTTTGTGATGAGAACATGGTCTTGGTGCCTCCTGTTAGGGGTTTTGTGGAAGTGTCCCGGGGAGTTGAGCTCCGAGGTGTTGTCGTCATAATTTTATCGTTGCAGTTCTGGAATACCTGAGTTTAGTACGCCGACATCGAAAATCTCTTTTATGCAGTTCGTTGGTGAGATAACCTTGACGCCACCCAGTACTGGGCGGGAGTTCGGGAGTATTGCCATAACTCGTATAACGGATGCTTTTCAAAGGTTGAGGTAGACGAATTCCGAAGGTTTCTTGGTTATGTGTTGAAGGATGGATACAACTGGATGTAGGATTTGCTAGTTTTGGGTGAGATATTATACTTCCCCTGTATCCCCAACACCTGATTGCATAACTGGGAAAATTTTGGGAGTTTCATAAGTGGGAATTCAAGTAGCTCTTAGGAAATCTTTCCGACAGATGTATGATTTGAAATTGGGGTTCGACGTCTAGTGGTCCGCCTATTCACGGTCGATTTTATAGTGGTCTCGTTGTGTCTTAAAGAGTCCTTGGCTATGCCGACTCGGGGACGCTTCGTATGTCATGTGCACTGCCTTGTACATGATGGTGCTGTATGATCGAGCCCGTGTAGGCCCCACCACGAAAACTTCAGAGGAAATCTCTATCATATGTTTGTTCCGGCTTATTCCGCAAGCCAATCCTTTGTTTTGCTTTTGAGTTGTGGTATTCGAGTTGCTTCGAAGTCAAATGTTGATTCCATACCTTTTCCAAGTGGTGTTCTCATATTCCTATGTGAATACAAATCCTTCTCGATCATCGAATTTTTCATTTCAATTTCTTTTCAACGGCGTGTTTCTCTTCAAGTGGATCCGATCAATTCAACATTCACAAGATCAATTATCATTTCTTCTCAACGGTGCTTGTTTCATCCGTTCCAAGTGGTCTTTGTTTTTCCCACCCACCCACCCTTCTTCTTCGAGGACTCAGATTTCTTATTCAAGTATCCTTTTATTGATGGGAAGCTTCTCCATTCCTTTTACGTCAATATTCTTATCCGGTGATTCTCAAGAAGATGCTAACGAAGCTTCAAGTTCGTCACTCTTCACTCATTTTCCTTCTCTGGTGGATTCAATTCAAGCTTTTGGTGTTGATCATATCCTTTTCCTCGTTTCAGAAGTTTTATCATACCGGTGCACCTCATAATCATCCACTCTTCACCATTCATTTGTTCCGGTGTGTTCAAGATATCTTGAGTCTGTTATTCCATTCAAGCCTTTTAATCTTACCGGTGCATCCTCTCTTTTAAATCTTTTCAATGGTGCTTCTTTTCAGTGGGCCCTAACCCACAGGTTTCTTCCCAGGATCTTACCTGACTCTTCTAATTTCTACCGGAGTTATTCTCAAATCCATTTCAAAGTTTGATGTAAAAATGATTCATCATTTGTCATATGTATTTGTCCAAGATCTTTCAAATTCTTTTCATCATTGGTTCAACTTTTCTATTCTTCTCTATTCCAGAGTGTCTCAACAATTCATGATGGTGTTTCTCGTCGTAATTCTCAGATTTTGAAGACCGAAGAAGAGTTTCTTTTAAATCTTGCTCCATTCTCTTCAAGATTCGTGGTTCTAGTTCGAGACCATCCTCTCATAATCGTTTTCGAATGTGAGATTTCTTTTCAACTATCCGGAGCAATTCAGGAGTCTTTTCAGTTTGATTCTCTGGAGGCCATCATATCAGAATTATTCATTCCAGCTTTCAGCTCTCATACTCCAAATCTTACTGGTGCATCATTCAAGTATTCTCTTATCAGCTCGTGATCACTTCGTTCTCATGTATCTAAATTCTCTCAAGCATTTTCGTTCATTCGCAAATTCTTCCCGGTGATTCATTATCTTTTATTCGTTATTTCAATTCTACCGGTGGTTCGTTGAAGACCTTCCCAAGTTTGCGCTATATCTCTCTTAATCCTTTCTACGAGAATAAGTAGTGTGCCAAATCCATTGTTTGTCATCAATTTAATTGATGAAGGACGAGCATAATATAATTCTTATTCTTGTTTCATCGAGTTTTGTTCAATTCCTGTTTTTTCCGGAGTGGTTCATCATACTTATTCTGGGTTTCAAGTGCTCTTGTTTCTTTTCCGGAGTTTAAATCTCTCTCAATTATTTTATCATAGTGGTTCATCATACTCCAAATTTTTTCCGGAGTCAAATTTTCGCGCAGTCCAAACCCTAGCCTTCCTCTACCTCGCGCCCGGACGAAATCTCCTCCGCGCCGGACAATGTCCGCGCCACTGCCGCCACCTCACCCGGACCAATCCGGAGCCGCCACGTCGCCTCCTCCACCGCCCGAACCAACCGGCGAGCTCCACCTCAGCCGACCGCCTCCCTCTCCACCGCGCGGCCCGCGGGGCCCAGATCCGACCCGCGCGGGCCCGGTCGCCGCCGCCAGCCGCCCGGCTCTCCTCCCGCCCGAGCCCGCGCCTCCTCCCGCCGGCCGCATCGGAAGCCGCCATGTCGCCGCCTCTTCCTCCGCGCCGCGCCTCCGCGCCGGCTCGCCGCTGACCCGCTCGCCGATCCGCGCCGCCGCCGCCGTGGTGCCCTGCCCCGCCGTCCGCCGCCTCGCCTCGCCGGTGCATCACCGGATCCGGCCGCCCCTCTCCCTCGACTCTGGCGCCCTGACGAACTCCGGCCCGGCGAACCTCGGCATCCGCGCCCTGCTACAGTAACCGCCCGGATCCGATCTGGATCTGAGATCCGCGGGTTGACTTTTTCGTCCCTAACCCTAATATTTTGCTCCTGTTCATTGCATCGTAACTTTGTATCCGTAGCTTCGATTCATGCATATAGAATATCAAAATGTTCGACTCAGAGCGTACATCATTTCATCTCATTGCATCATTTTCATTTGAGTTCATCTTGATGCCCGAAATGCTGTTAGAAGAGTGCTACTTGAGTTAATTGTCAGATTTGCTGCTCCATTTAGCTATTTGTCATTTTTGCCATGATTATTGTGTGCATGATATGCCCATGAGCTCTACATATGTTTTGTTAAGGGTTTTGCCATCTTTCCAAAGGTGCAACACATGTATTTTTGTGATGTGTGTGGTGACTAGCACAAGCTTGCCAAGTGAGGCACTTGGTAATGTTGATTTCAGGGACTTAGCATTTCCACCAAGTCCTTGACCTGTTTATCTCGTTATGCCATATGTTCATGTTGTTTCCTAGTGATCCGTGCCTCTTTTGAGGATGATCAGTAAGGATGTTTTGTTAATATTGTAGTGCTCTATCCATCCATGCTTTTGTTTGCAATTACGGAGCACCCTAGCTTGAGTCAATCGAGCTCTACTTTTGCTATTTCGTGAATCTGGGCAGATTGTCTACTTGTTAGTGATTTTACCGAGGATGTTGTAGTTGAACCGTGCATGCTATGTTATTTTTCTTGCCATGTCTAGTTTGTATTTTGTGTATTCTTGATGGGTTTATGCTTAGATTGTCATGCCTTGCTCTGTAGTGAGTGCCTCATGCTCGTAAACATGCCTACTTAATATCTGTTTCAGTATGCTCCAGTTTTCACTAAGTCTGTGATCTGATTATGTTTTTGCCATGTTCACATGCTTGCAATTGTATTTTCTGATCCCTTTTGGCTCAAGGTCACTAAGGGACTTTTGTTAAGCTCTTTGAGTAGCTCCATGCCATGCTTTACTTTGCCATGTTCAGGTCCTATAGCATATTGTTTTCATGCTCCAAAGTGTGCTACCTGATCTGTAATTCCAGACAAGTGTTAATTTCACTGTCTGAAATCTGTTTACCATATGCATTTTTGCCATGTTTGTTTGAACCTTTTAATGGATGAATTGGCCGTAGCTCAGTGCTAGACTTTTGTTAAGCATCATGAATGGATTCCTGCCATGTATTTTGTTGCCATGTTTGAGTGCTGTAGCATGTTCATCTTGTTGCATTTAGTTGGCTACTTGCTGTAAATCGCAGATCGGTGTCATATTTGAATTGCTTGCCATTTCCAAACCGTAACTCCGTTTCCGGTGATCTTTATATCGTTTTCAAGTGATTTCATCTCATCTTTCCAGTGGCACACTTGGATTTCCAAGTTGAGGCCAGGTTCATGCATTCCTTGTCAAATCATGCATATGCATCGCATACCGCGTCTCGCATATCATACCATGTTCATGTGTTGGTTGTTTACTATGTCGTGTGCTTCTTTCCGGTGTTTGCTTCTTCGGGTTGGTTCCGGTAACGTCGCATTTGTGAGGACCCGTTCGTCTACGTCCGTTTATCTTCTTCATGGACTCGTTCTTCTTCCTTGCAGGATCTCAGGCAAGATGATCGTACCCTCAAAATCACTTCTATCTTTGCTTGCTAGTTGCTCGCTCTTTTGCCATGCCTGTGTTGCGATACCTACCACTTTCTTATCATGCCTCCCATATTATTGAACCAAGCCTCTAACCCACCTTGGCCTAGCAAACCGTTGTTTGGCTATGTTACCGCTTGCTCAGCCCCTCTTATAGCATTGTTAGTTGCAGGTGAAGATTGAAGTTTGTTCCTTGTTGGAACATGGAGAGTTGTTCCTTGTTGGAACATGTTTACTTGTTGGGATATCACATTATATCTTATTTAATTAATGCATCTATATACTTGGTAAAGGGTGGAAGGCTCGGCCTTATGCCTGGTGTTTTGTTCCACTCTTGCCGCCCTAGTTTCCGTCATATCGGTGTTATGTTCCCGGATTTTGTGTTCCTTACGCGGTTGGGTAATAATGGGAACCCCTTGAAAGTTCGCCTTGAGTAAAGCTCTTCCAGCAATGCCCAACATTGGTTTTACCGTTCGCCACCTAGCCTTTTCTTTTCCCTTGTGGGTCGCGCGCCCAAGGGTCATCATTATTTTACCCCCTCGGGCCAGTGCTCCTCTGAGTGTTGGTCCAAACTAGAGTCCTGTGCAGCGCCCCCTCAGGGAAACTCGAGGTTTGGTTTTAGTTGTATGGAGAGCTCATCTGAGTGTGCCCTGAGAACGAGATATGTGCAGCTCCTATCGAGATTTGTCGGCACATTCGGGTGGTGTTGCTGGTTTAGTTTTACCCTGTCGAAATGTCTTGTAGAACCGGGATACCGAGTCTGATCGGAACGTCTCGGGAGGAGGTCTATTCCTTCGTTGACCATGAGAGCTTGTGATGGGCTAAGTTGGGACACCCCTGCAGGGATTTGAACTTTCGAAAGCCGTGCCCGCGGTTATGGGCAGATGGGAATTTGTTAATGTTCGGTTGTAGATACCTTGAACCTTAACTTAATTAAAATGAATCAACCACGTGTGTAACCGTGATGGTCTCTTTCCGGCGGAGTCCGGGAAGTGAACACGGTGTTGGAGTTATCCTTGACGTAGGTTATTTTAGGATCACTTCTTGATCATACTTTTATCGACCGTGCTGTGCTTTCTCTTCTCGCTCTCATTTGCGTATGTTAGCCACCATATATGCTAGTCGCTTGCTGCAGGTCCACCTCATACCTTTACCTTACCCATAAGCTTAAATAGTCTTGATCGCGAGGGTGCGAGATTGTTGAGTCCCCGTGGCTCACAGATACTTCCAAAACCAGTTTGCAGGTGCCGTTGAGTCCGTGCAGATGATGCAACCAAGCTCAGGAGGAGCTCGTTGAAGATCTTGTCCTTTGTCTTGCTTCGTTCTAGTTGATCAGTAGTGGAGCCCAGTTGGGGTCGATCGGGGACCTTTGTCGCACGTGGGGTTCTTCTTTTATTTTGGTTCCGTAGTCGGACCTTGATTGTATTTGGATGATGTAATGCTTTATTCATATATTTGTGTGAAGTGGCAATTGTAAGCCAACTATGCATCTCTTTCCGTTATGTATTACATGGGTTGTGTGAAGATTGCCTCACTTGCGACATTGCTTTCAATGCGGTTATGCCTCTAAGTCGTGCTTCGACACGTGGGAGATATAGCCGCATCGAGGGCATTACAAGTTGGTATCAGAGCCTTCCCCGACCTTAGGAGCCCCATTGCTTGATCGTTTTTAGCAGCCGAGTTGTGTCTAGAAAAATGTTTTGAGTCATTTAGGATTATATATCAGAGAGTTTAGGAATTCTTTTTACTCCCCAGTCTCCTCATCGCTCTGGTAAGGCATCCTGATGTAGAGTTTTGACTCTTCTCTTCTCAAATTTCACTAAATTTTTTTAGGATCACGCGGGTATCTTGGAATCGTTCCGATGGTTTTGTGACGAGAACATTGTCTTGGTGCCTCCTATCAGGGGTTTTGTGGAAGTGTCCCGGGGAGTTGAGCTCCGAGGTGTTGTCGTCATAATTTTATCGTTGCAGTTCTGGAATACCTGAGTTTTGTACGCCGACATCGAAAATCTCTTTTATGCAGTTCGTTGGTGAGATAACCTCGACGCCACCCAGTACTGGGGCGGGAGTTCGGGAGTATTGCCATAACTCGTATAACGGATGCTTTTCGAAGGTTGAGGTAGACGATTTCCGAAGGTTTCTTGGTTATGTGTTGAAGGATGGATACAGCTGGATGTAGGATTTGCTAGTTTTGGGTGAGATATTATACTTCCCCTGTATCCCCAACACCTGATTGCATAACTGGGAAAATTTTGGGAGTTTCATAAGTGGGAATTCAAGTAGCTCTTAGGAAATCTTTCCGACAGATGTATGATTTGAAATTGGGGTTCGAGGTCTAGTGGTCCGCCTATTCACGGTCGGTTTTACAGTGGTCTCGTTGTGTCTTAAAGAGTCCTTGGCTATGCCGACTCGGGGACGCTTCGTATGTCATGTGCACTGCCTTGTACATGATGGTGCTGTACGATCGAGCCCGTGTAGGCCCCACCACAAAAACTTCAGACGAAATCTCTATCATATGTTTGTTCCGGCTTATTCCGCAAGCCAATCCTTTGCTTTGCTTTTGAGTTGTGGTATTCGAGTTGCTTCGAAGTCAAATGTTGATTCCATACCTTTTCCAAGTGGTGTTCTCATATTCCTATGTGAATACAAATCCTTCTCGATCATCGATTTTTTCATTTCAATTTCTTTTCAACGGCGTGTTTCTCTTCAAGTGGATCCGATCACTTCAACATTCACAAGATCAATTATCATTTCTTCTCAACGGTGCTTGTTTCATCCGTTCCAAGTGGTATTTGTTTTTCCCACCCACCCACCCTTCTTCTTCGAGGACTCAGATTTCTTATTCAAGTATCCTTTTATTGATGGGAAGCTTCTCCATTCCTTTTTCGTCAATATTCTTATCCGGTGATTCTCAAGAAGATGCTAACGAAGCTTCAAGTTCGTCACTCTTCACTCATTTTCCTTCTCCGGTGGATTCAATTCAAGCTTTTGGTGTTGATCATATCCTTTTCCTCATTTCAGAAGTTTTATCATACCGGTGCACCTCATAATCATCCACTCTTCACTATTCATTTGTTCCGGTGTGTTCAAGATATCTTGAGTCTGTTATCCCATTCAAGCCTTTTAATCTTACCGGTGCATCCTCTCTTTTAAATCTTTTCAACGGTGCTTCTTTTCAGTGGGCCCTAACCCACACGTTTCTTCCCAGGATCTTACCTGACTCTTCTAATTTCTACCGGAGTTATTCTCAAATCCATTTCAAAGTTTGACGTAATAATGATTCATCATCTGTCATATGTATTTCTCCAAGATCTTTCAAATTCTTTTCATCATTGGTTCAACTTTTCTATTCTTCTCTATTCCAGAGTGTCTCAACAATTCATGATGGTGTTTCTCGTCGTAATTCTCAGATTTTGAAGACCGAAGAAGAGTTTCTTTTAAATCTTGCTCCATTCTCTTCAAGATTCGTGGTTCTAGTTCGAGACCATCCTCTCATAATCATTTTCGAATGTGAGATTTCTTTTCACCTATCCGGAGCAATTCAGGAGTCTTTTCAGTTTGATTCTCTGGAGGCCATCATATCAGAATTATTCATTCCAGCTTTCAGCTCTCATACTCCAAATCTTACTGGTGCATCATTCAAGTATTCTCTTATCAGCTTGTGATCGCTTCGTTCTCATGTATCTAAATTCTCTCAAGCATTTTCGTTCATTCGCAAATTCTTCCCGGTGATTCGTTATCTTTTATTCGTTATTTCAATTCTACCGGTGGTTCGTTGAAGACCTTCCCAAGTTTGCGCTATATCTCTCTTAATCCTTTCTACGAGAATAAGTAGTGTGCCAAATCCATTGTTTGTCATCAATTTAATTGATGAAGGACGAGCATAATATAATTCTTATTCTTGTTTCATCGAGTTTTGTTCAATTCCTGTTTTTTCCGGAGTGGTTCATCATACTTATTCTGGGTTTCAAGTGCTCTTCTTTCTTTTCCGGAGTTTAAATCTCTCTCAATTATTTTATCATAGAGGTCCATCTAAATGATTACGAGGTTTCACCTTGTGTTCCCAACTTCTCTTTCTTTTCGTTATCCTTTTGTTTACCGGAGTTTTTCATGGAGGCTCTACATGTTGGTCCATCAAGGACGTAATTCCTTCTCGAAGTGTTCATTAAGATTCTTTTCTAAGAAGCTCAAGTTTTCTTCATCTTGCTATCCGGAGTGCATTTCTATCTGCCGTATCATTGGAGGTGGTATTATGTCATTCTTGATAATTTGAGTTGATGTTTTCACGATTCACATGTTGTCAAGATTGGGATATTTTAAATCCATCAATCTCGTCATTGGAGCAATCTTGGGTTATATTTCACCTAAAACCGCCCCTAAGGATTGTTGCTATTTATGGTGCTCATATAAGACCCAAGTTCTTCATTTATCCTCCCGGTGAAATAAGCTTCTCGTCTCCTTGTTGATATCAATCCAATTCTGCTTCCCGTGAGTGGCAGGTTGTCACCTCATAATTTGAGATGTATTCCATAAGACCATATCAAGCTTACTCTTTTCGTTGTTGGTTTTCCAACAATTCCGTTCGAACCTTCTCCTAAGGATGCCTTTTCAAGCTCTTTTGTGACAGAAGTTGGCATTTTCTTCCCCATTCTCCTATTTCAATTATCTATCTTCTATTCTTTTGTTCCGGAGGCATTGTGATGTTGCTTTCTTCAACCATCATCTCGCTTCATCAAAGATTATGTTCTTTTCATGATTGTCTATTTAACCGGAGTGTTGTGCCCTTTTGCTCAAGTTCCTTTCGCCTTATCAAGTCTTGCATACCTTCTAAACCGGAGTGCTTCCCGAATTTGTTCTTACTTGTTGCTCTTTCTTAACGGGGTGCTTTCAACTTTATTCATCTTCGTTGTATTCTTTCTTTCAAATTTGCTCAACCTCTCGAGGTTCCTTGGTTTCACTCGTTTGTCAAAGAAGCAACTTAGTTTTACATCTTCTCTTTCTTTTCCGTTGTCCCTCCGGTGCCATTCTAGATCTCGGGACAAGATCCCCTCATAGTGGTGGAGTGTTGTAATGCCCCGTGACCGATGTGCCAGGTGTCCTCCAGTTATTCGTTGTTGTTGCCTTGTCATTGCTTGTGTGTCATGCATTGCATATCATGTCATCATGTGCATTTCATTTGCATATATGTTCGTCTCATGCATCCAAGCTTTTTCCCCATTGTCTGTTTTGCATTCCGGCATTCCGTTCTCCTCCGGTGGTCATTTCTACCTTTCTTTCATGTGTGGGGATTAAACATTTCCGGATTGGACCGAGACTTGCCAAGCGGCCTTGGTTTACTACCGGTAGACCGCCTGTCAAGTTTCGTACCATTTGGACTTCGTTTGATACTCCAACGGTTAACCGAGGGACCGAGAAGGCCTCGTGTGTGTTGCAGCCCAACACCCTTCCAATTTGGCCCAAAAACCCACCTAAACCCTCTCCATCGTCTAAAGCGTTCGATCACGATCGCATGGCCGAAAACCGCACCTCATTTGGACTCTCCTAGCTCCCTCTACCTATATATATGTGCTCCCCTCCGAAATTTTCGCGCAGTCCAAACCCTAGCCTTCCTCTACCTCGCGCCCGGACGAAATCTCCTCCGCGCCGGACAATGTCCGCGCCACTGCTGCCACCTCACCCGGACCAATCCGGAGCTGCCACGTCGCCTCCTCCACCGCCCGAACCAACCGGCGAGCTCCACCTCAGCCGACCGCCTCCCTCTCCACCGCGCGGCCCGCGGGGCCCAGATCCGATCCGCGCGGGCCCGGTCGCCGTCGCCAGCCGCCCGGCTCTCCTCCCGCCCGCCCCTCTCCATCGACTCCGGCGCCCTGACGAACTCCGGCCCGGCGAACCTCGGCATCCGCGCCCTGCTAAAGTAACCGCCCGGATCCGATCTGGATCTGAGATCCACGGGTTGACTTTTTCGTCCCTAACCCTAATATTTTGCTCCTGTTCATCGCATCGTAACTTTGTATCCGTAGCTCCGATTCATGCATATAGAATATCAAAATGTTCGTCTCAGAGCGTACATCATTTCATCTCATTGCATAATTTTTATTTGAGTTCATCTTGATGCCCGAAATGCTGTTAGAAGAGTGCTACTTGAGTTAATTGTCAGATCTGCTGCTCCATTTAGCTATTTGTCATTTTTGCCATGATTATTGTGTGCATGATATGCCCATGAGCTCTACATATGTTTTGTTAAGGGTTTTGCCATGTTTCCAGAGGTGCAACCCATGTATTTTTGTGATGTGTGTAGTGACTAGCACAAGCTTGCCAAGTGAGGCACTTGGTAATGTTGATTTCCGGGACTTAGCATTTCCACTAAGTCCTTGACCTGTTTAGCTCATTATGCCATATGTTCATGTTGTTTCCTAGTGATCTGTGTCTCTTTTGAGGATGATCATTCAGGATGTTTTGTTAATATTGTAGTGCTCTATCCATCCATGCTTTTGTTTGCAATTATGGAGATCCCCTCGTAGTGGTGGAGTGTTGTAACACCCCGTGACCGATGTGCCAGGTGTCCTCCAGTTATTCGTTGTTGTTTCCTTGTCATTGCTTGCGTGTCATGCATTGCATATCATGTCATCATGTGCATTTCATTTGCATATATGTTCGTCTCATGCATCCAAGCTTTTTCCCCGTTGTCCGTTTTGCATTCCGGCGTTCCGTTCTCCTCCGGTGGTCATTTCTACCTTTCTTTCATGTGTCGGGATTAAACATTTCCGTATTGGACCGAGACTTGCCAAGCGGCCTTGGTTTACTACCTGTAGACCGCCTGTCAAGTTTGGTACCATTTGGACTTCGTTTGATACTCCAACGGTTAACCGAGGGACCGAGAAGGCCTCGTGTGTGTTGCAGCCCAACACCCTTCCAATTTGGCCTAAAAACCCACCTAAACCCTCTCCATCATCTAGAGCGTTCGATCACGATCGCATGGCCGAAAACCGCACCTCATTTGGACTCTCCTAGCTCCCTCTACCTATATATATGTGCTCCCCTCCTTTTCGCGCAGTCCAAACCCTAGCCTTCCTCTACCTCGCGCCCGGACGAAATCTCCGCCGCCACCTCACCCGGACCAATCCTGAGCCGCCACATCGCCTCCTCCACCGCCCGAACCAACCGGCGAGCTCCACCTCAGCCGGCCGCCTCCCTCTCCACCGTGTGGCCCGTGGGGCCCAGATTCGGCCCGCGCGGGCCCAGTCGCCGCTGCTAGCCACCCGGCTCTCCTCCCGCCCGAGCCCGCGGCTCCTCCTGCCGGCCGCCGTCGGAAGCCGCCACGTCGCCGCCTCTTCCTCCGCGCCGGCTCGCCGCCGACCCGCTCGCCGATCCGCGTCGCCGCCGCCGTGGCGCCCTGCCCCGCCGTCCGTCGCCTCGCCTCGCCGGTGCATCACCGGATCCGGCCGCCCCTCTCCCTCGACTTCGGCGCCGTGACGAACTCCGGCCCGGCGAACCTCGGCATCCGCGCCCTGCTACAGTAACCGCCCGGATCCGATCTGGATCTGAGATCCGCGGGTTGACTTTTTCGTCCCTAACCCTAATATTTTGCTCCTATTCATCGCATCGTAACTTTGTATCCGTAGCTCCGATTCATGCACATAGAATATCAAAATGTTCGTCTCAGAGCGTACATCATTTCATCTCATTGCATCATTTTCATTTGAGTTCATCTTGATGCCCGAAATGCTGTTAGAAGAGTGCTACTTGAGTTAATTGTAAGATCTGCTGCTCCATTTAGCTATTTGTCATTTTTGCCATGATTATTGTGTGCATGATATGCCCATGAGCTCTACATATGTTTTGTTAAGGGTTTTGCCATGTTTCCAGAGGTGCAACCCATGTATTTTTGTGATGTGTGTAGTGACTAGCACAAGCTTGCCAAGTGAGGCACTTGGTAATGTTGATTTCAGGGACTTAGCATTTCTACTAAGTCCTTGACCTGTTTATCTCATTATGCCATATGTTCATGTTGTTTCCTAGTGATCCGTGTCTCTTTTGAGGATGATCAGTAAGGATGTTTTGTTAATATTGTAGTGCTCTATCCATCCATGCTTTTGTTTGCAATTATGGAGCACCCTAGCTTGAGTCAATCGAGCTCTACTTTTGCTGTTTCATGAATCTGGGCAGATTGTCTACTTGTTAGCGATTTTGCCGAGGATGTTGTAGTTGATCCGTGCATGCTATGTTATTTTTCTTGCCATGTCTAGTTTGTATTTTGTGTATTCTTGATGGGTGTATGCTTAGATTGTCATGCCTTGCTCTGTAGTGAGTGCATCGAGCTCGTAAACATGCCTACTTAATATCTGTTTCAGCATGCTCCAGTTTTCACTAAGTCTGTGATCTGATTATGTTTTTGCCATGTTCACATGCTTGCAATTGTATTTTCTGATCCCTTTTGGCTCAAGGTCACTAAGGGACTTTTGTTAAGCTCTTTGAGTAGCTCCATGCCATGCTTTACTTTGCCATGTTCATGTCCTGTAGCATATTTTTTTCATGCTCCAAAGTGTGCTACCTGATCTGTAATTCCAGACAAGTGTTAATTTCACTGTCTGAAATCTGTTCACCATATGCATTTTTGCCATGTTTGTTTGAACCTGTTAATGGATGAATTGGCCGTAGCTCAGTGCTAGACTTTTGTTAAGCATCATGAATGGATTCCTGCCATGTATTTTGTTGCCATGTTTGAGTGCTGTAGCATGTTCATCTTGTTGCATTTAGTTGGCTACTAGCTGTAAATCGCAGATCGGTATCATATTTGAATTGCTTGCCATTTCCAAACTATAACTCCGTTTCCGGTGATCTTTATATCGTTTTCAAGCGATTTCATCTCATCTTTCCAGTGGCACACTTGGATTTCCAAGTTTAGGCCAGGTTCATGCATTCCTTGTCAAATCATGCATATGCATCGCATACCGCGTCTCACATATCATACCATGTTCATGTGTTGGTTGTTTACTATGTTGTGTGCTTCTTTCTGGTGTTTGCTTCTTCGGGTTGGTTCCGGTAACCTCGCGTTTGTGAGGACCCATTCGTCCGTTTATCTTCTTCATGGACTCGTTCTTCTTCCTTGCGAGATCTCAAGCAAGATGATCATACCCTCGAAATCACTTCTATCTTTGCTTGCTAGTTGCTCGCTCTTTTGCCTTCCTGTGCTGCGATACCTACCACTTGCTTATCATGCCTCCCATATTGTGGAACCAAGCCTCTAACCCACCTTGGCCTAGCAAACCGTTGTTTGGCTATGTTACCGCTTGCTCAGCCCCTCTTATAGCGTTGTTAGTTGCAGGTGAAGATTGAAGTTTGTTCCTTGTTGGAACATGGAGAGTTGTTCCTTGTTGGAACATGTTTACTTGTTGGGATATCACATTATATCTTATTTAATTAATGCATCTATATACTTGGTAAAGGGTGGAAGGCTCGGCCTTATGCCTGGTGTTTTGTTCCACTCTTGCCGCCCTAGTTTCCGTCATATCGGTGTTATGTTCCCGGATTTTGCGTTCCTTACGCGGTTGGGTAATAATGGGAATCCCTTGACAGTTCGCGTTGAGTAAAGCTCTTCCAGCAATGCCCAACATTGGTTTTACCGTTCGCCACTTAGCCTTTTCTTTTCCCTTGGGGGTCGCGCGCCCAAGGGTCATCATTATTTTACCCCCCCGGGCCAGTGCTCCTCTGAGTGTTGGTCCAAACTAGAGTCCTGTGCAGCGCCCCCTCGGGGAAACTCGAGGTTTGGTTTTAGTTGTATGGAGAGCTCATATGAGTGTGCCTTGAGAACGAGATATGTGCAGCTCCTATCGGGATTTGTCGGCACATTCGGGCGGTGTTGCTGGTTTAGTTTTACCCTGTCGAAATGTCTTGTAGAACCGGGATACCGAGTCTGATCGGAACGTCTCGAGAGGAGGTCTATTCCTTCGTTGACCGTGAGAGCTTGTGATGGGCTAAGTTGGGACACCCCTGCAGGGATTTGAACTTTCGAAAGCCGTGCCCGCGGTTATGGGCAGATGGGAATTTGTTAATGTTCGGTTGTAGATAACTTGAACCTTAACTTAATTAAAATGAATCAATCGCGTGTGTAACCGTGATGGTCTCTTTCCGGCGGAGTCCGGGAAGTGAACACGGTGTTGGAGTTATGCTTGACGTAGGTTATTTTAGGATCACTTCTTGATCATACTTTTATCGACCGTGCTGTGCTTTCTCTTCTCGCTCTCATTTGCGTATGTTAGCCATCATATATGCTTGTCTCTTGCTGCAGCTCCACCTCATACCTTTACCTTACCCATAAGCTTAAATAGTGTTGATCGCGAGGGTGCAAGATTGCTGAGTCACCGTGGCTCATAGATACTTCCAAAACCAGTTTGCAGGTGCCGTTGAGTCCGTGCAGATGACGCAACCAAGCTCAAGAGGAGCTCGTTGAAGATCTTGTCCTTTGTCTTGCTTCGTTCTAGTTGATCAGTAGTGGAGCCCAGTTGGGGTCGATCGGGGACCTTTGTCGCACGTGGGGTTCTTCTTTTATTTTGGTTCCGTAGTCGGACCTTGGTTGTATTTGGATGATGTAATGCTTTATTCATGTATTTGTGTGAAGTGGCGATTGTAAGCCAACTATGTATCTCTTTCCCTTATGTATTACATGGGTTGTGTGAAGATTGCCTCACTTGCGACATTGCTTTCAATGCGGTTATGCCTCTAAGTCATGCTTCGACACGTGGGAGATATAGCCGCATCGAGGGCATTACAAGTTGGTATCAGAGCCTTCCCCGACCTTAGGAGCCCCATTGCTTGATCGTTTTTAGCAGCCGAGTTGTGTCTAGAAAAATGTTTTGAGTCATTTAGGATTATATATCGGAGAGTTTAGGAATTCTTTTTATTCCCCAGTCTCCTCATTGCTCTGGTAAGGCATCCTGATGTAGAGTTTTGACTCTTCTGTTCTCAAATTTCACTAAATTAGTTTTAGGATCACGCGGGTATCTTGGAATCGTTCCGATGGTTTTGTGACGAGAACATTGTCTTGGTGCCTCCTGTCAGGGGTTTTGTGGAAGTGTCCCGGAGAGTTGAGCTCCGAGGTGTTGTCGTCATAATATTATCATTGTAGTTCTGGAATACCTGAGTTTAGTACGCTGACATCGAAAATCTCTTTTATGCAGTTCGTTGGTGAGATAACCTCGACGCCACCCAGTACTGGGGCGGGAGTTCGGGAGTATTGCCATAACTCGTATAACGGATGCTTTTCGAAGGTTGAGGTAGACGATTTCCGAAGGTTTCTTGGTTATGTGTTGAAGGATGGATACAGCTGGATGTAGGATTTGCTAGTTTTGGGTGAGATATTATGCTTCCCCTGTATCCCCAACACCTGATTGCATAACTGGGAAAATTTTGGGAGTTTCATAAGTGGGAATTCAAGTACCTCTTAGGAAATCTTTCCGACATATGTATGATTTGAAATTGGGGTTCGACGTCTAGTGGTCCGCCTATTCACGGTCGGTTTTACAGTGGTCTCGTTGTGTCTTAAAGAGTCCTTGGCTATGCCAACTCGGGGACGCTTTGTATGTCATGTGCACTGCCTTGTACATGATGGTGCTGTACGATCGAGCCCGTGTAGGCCCCACCACAAAAACTTCAGACGAAATCTCTATCATATGTTTGTTCCGGCTTATTCCGCAAGCCAATCCTTTGCTTTGCTTTTGAGTTGTGGTATTCGAGTTGCTTCGAAGTCAAATGTTGATTCCATACCTTTTCCAAGTGGTGTTCTCATATTCCTATGTGAATACAAATCCTTCTCGATCATCGATTTTTTTATTTCAATTTCTTTTCAACGGCGTGTTTCTCTTCAAGTGGATCCGATCACTTCAACATTCACAAGATCAATTATCATTTTTTCTCAACGGTGCTTGTTTCATCCGTTCCAAGTGGTATTTGTTTTTCCCACCCACCCACCCTTCTTCTTCGAGGACTCAGATTTCTTATTCAAGTATCCTTTTATTGATGGGAAGCTTCTCCATTCCTTTTTCGTCAATATTCTTATCCGGTGATTCTCAAGAAGATGCTAACGAAGCTTCAAGTTCGTCACTCTTCACTCATTTTCCTTCTCCGGTGGATTCAATTCAAGATTTTGGTGTTGATAATATCCTTTTCCTCATTTCAGAAGTTTTATCATACCGGTGCACCTCATAATCATCCACTCTTCACTATTCATTTGTTCCGGTGTGTTCAAGATATCTTGAGTCTGTTATCCCATTCAAGCCTTTTAATCTTACCGGTGCATCCTCTCTTTTAAATCTTTTGCTTCTTTTCAGTGGGCCCTAACCCACAAGTTTCTTCCCAGGATCTTACCTGACTCTTCTAATTTCTACCGGAGTTATTCTCAAATCCATTTCAAAGTTTGACGTAATAATGATTCATCATCTGTCATATGTATTTCTCCAAGATCTTTCAAATTCTTTTCATCATTGGTTCAACTTTTCTATTCTTCTCTATTCCAGAGTGTCTCAACAATTCATGATGGTGTTTCTCGTCGTAATTCTCAGATTTTGAAGACCGAAGAAGAGTTTCTTTTAAATCTTGCTCCATTCTCTTCAAGATTCGTGGTTCTAGTTCGAGACCATCCTCTCATAATCGTTTTCGAATGTGAGATTTCTTTTCACCTATCCGGAGCAATTCAGGAGTCTTTTCAGTTTGATTCTCTGGAGGCCATCATATCAGAATTATTCATTCCAGCTTTCAGCTCTCATACTCCAAATCTTACTGGTGCATCATTCAAGTATTCTCTTATCAGCTTGTGATCGCTTCGTTCTCATGTATCTAAATTCTCTCAAGCATTTTCGTTCATTCACAAATTCTTCCCGGTGATTCGTTATCTTTTATTCGTTATTTCAATTCTACCGGTGGTTCGTTGAAGACCTTCCCAAGTTTGCGCTATATCTCTCTTAATCCTTTCTATGAGAATAAGTAGTGTGCAAAATCCATTGTTTGTCATCAATTTAATTGATGAAGGACGAGCATAATATAATTCTTATTCTTGTTTCATCGAGTTTTGTTCAATTCCTGTTTTTTCCAGAGTGGTTCATCATACTTATTCTGGGTTTCAAGTGCTCTTCTTTCTTTTCCAGAGTTTAAATCTCTCTCAATTATTTTATCATAGAGGTCCATCTAAATGATTACGAGGTTTCACCTTGTATTCCCAACTTCTCTTTCTTTTCGTTATCCTTTTGTTTACCGGAGTTTTTCATGGAGGCTCTCCATGTTGGTTCATCAAGGACGTAATTTCTTCTCGAAGTGTTCATTAAGATTCTTTTCTAAGAAGCTAAAGTTTTCTTCATCTTGCTATCCGGAGTGCATTTCTATCTACCGTATCATTGGAGGTTGTATTATGTCATTCTTGATAATTTGAGTTCATGTTTTCATGATTCACATGTTGTCAAGATTGGGATATTTTAAATCCATCAATCTCGTCATTGGATCTATCTTGGGTTATATTTCACCTAAAACCGCCCCTAAGGATTGTTGCTATTTATGGTGCTCATATAAGACCCAAGTTCTTCATTTATCCTCCCGGTGAAATAAGCTTCTCGTCTCCTTGTTGATATTAATCCAATTCTGCTTCCCGTGAGTGGCAGGTTGTCACCTCATAATTTGAGATGTATTCCATAAGACCATATCAAGCTTACTCTTTTCGTTGTTGGTTTTCCAACAATTCCGTGCGAACCTTCTCCTAAGGATGCCTTTTCAAGCTCTTTTGTGACAGAAGTTGGCATTTTCTTCCCCATTCTCCTATTTCAATTATCTATCTTCTATTCTTTTGTTCCGGAGGCATTGTGATGTTGCTTTCTTCAACCATCATCTCGCTTCATCAAAGATTATGTTCTTTCCATGATTGTCTATTTAACCGGAGTGTTGTGCCCTTTTGCTCAAGTTCCTTTCGCCTTATCAAGTCTTGCATACCTTCTAAACCGGAGTGCTTCCCGAATTTGTTCTTACTTGTTCCTCTTTCTTAACGGGGTGCTTTCAACTTTATTCATCTTCGTTGTATTCTTTCTTTCAAATTTCCTCAACCTCTCGAGGTTCCTTGGTTTCACTCGTTTGTCAAAGAAGCAACTTAGTTTTACCTCTTCTCTTTCTTTTCCGTTGTCCCTCCGGTGCCATTCTAGATCTCGGGACGAGATCCCCTCGTAGTGGTGGAGTGTTGTAATGCCCCGTGACCGATGTGCCAGGTGTCCTCCAGTTATTCGTTGTTGTTGCCTTGTCATTGCTTGCGTGTCATGCATTGCATATTATGTCATCATGTGCATTTCATTTGCATATATGTTCGTCTCATGCATCCAAGCTTTTTCCCCGTTGTCCGTTTTGCATTCCGGCATTCCGTTCTCCTCCGGTGGTCATTTCTACCTTTCTTTCATGTGTGGGGATTAAACATTTCTGGATTGGACCGAGACTTGCCAAGCGGCCTTGGTTTACTACCAGTAGACCGCCTGTCAAGTTTCGTACCATTTGGACTTCGTTTGATACTCCAACTGTTAACCGAGGGACCGAGAAGGCCTCGTGTGTGTTGCATCCCAACACCCTTCCAATTTGGCCCAAAAACCCACCTAAACCCTCTCCATGATCTAGAGCGTTCGATCACGATCGCATGGCCGAAAACCGCATCTCATTTGGACTCTCCTAGCTCCCTCTACCTATATATATGTGCTCCCCTCCGAAATTTTCGCGCAGTCCAAACCCTAGCCTTCCTCTACCTCGCACCCGGACGAAATCTCCTCCGCGCCGGACAATGTCCGCGCCACTGCCGCCACCTCACCCGGACCAATCCGGAGCCGCCACGTCGCCTCCTCCGCCGCCCGAACCAACCGGCGAGCTCCACCTCAGCCGGCCGCCTCCCTCTCCACTGCGCGGCCCTTGAGGCCCAGATCCGGCCCGCGCGGGCCCGGTCGCCGCCGCCAGCCGCCCGACTCTCCTCCCGCCCGCCCCTCTCCATCGACTCCGGCGCCCTGGCGAACTCCGGCCCGGCGAACCTCGGCATCCGCGCCCTGCTAAAGTAACCGCCCGGATCCGATCTGGATCTGAGATCCACGGGTTGACTTTTTCGTCCCTAACCCTAATATTTTGGTCCTGTTCATCTCATCGTAACTTTGTATCCGTAGCTCCGATTCATGCATATAGAATATCAAAATGTTCGTCTCAGAGCGTACATCATTTCATCTCATTGCATAATTTTTATTTGAGTTCATCTTGACGCCCAAAATGCTGTTAGAAGAGTGCTACTTGAGTTAATTGTCAGATCTGCTGCTCCATTTAGCTATTTGTCATTTTTGCCATGATTATTGTGTGCATGATATGCCCATGAGCTCTACATATGTTTTGTTAAGGGTTTTGCCATGTTTCCAGAGGTGCAACCCATGTATTTTTGTGATGTGTGTAGTGACTAGCACAAGCTTGCCAAGTGAGGCACTTGGTAATGTTGATTTCCGGGACTTAGCATTTCCACTAAGTCCTTGACCTGTTTAGCTCATTATGCCATATGTTCATGTTGTTTCCTAGTGATCTGTGTCTCTTTTGAGGATGATCATTAAGGATGTTTTGTTAATATTGTAGTGCTCTATCCATCCATGCTTTTGTTTGCAATTATGGAGCACCCTAGCTTGAGTCAATCGAGCTCTACTTTTGCTATTTCGTGAATCTGGGCAGATTGTCTACTTGTTAGCGATTTTGCCGAGGATGTTGTAGTTGATCCGTGCATGCTATGTTATTTTTCTTGCCATGTCTAGTTTTTATTTTGTGTATTCTTGATGGGTGTATGGTTAGATTGTCATGCCTTGCTCTGTAGTGAGTGCATCGAGCTCGTAAACATGCCTACTTAATATCTTTTTCAGCATGCTCCAGTTTTCACTAAGTCTGTGATCTGATTATGTTTTTGCCATGTTCACATGCTTGCAATTGTATTTTCTGATCCCTTTTGGCTCAAGGTCACTAAGGGACTTTTGTTAAGCTCTTTGAGTCCATGCCATGCTTTACTTTGCCATGTTCAGGTCATGTAGCATATTGTTTTCATGCTCCAAAGTGTGCTAACTGATCTGTAATTCCAGACAAGTGTTAATTTCACTGTCTGAAATCTGTTTACCATATGCATTTTGCCATGTTTGTTTGAACCTGTTAATGGATGAATTGGCCGTAGCTTAGTGCTAGACTTTTGTTAAGCATCATGAATGGATTCCTGCCATGTATTTTGTTGCCATGTTTGAGTGCTGTAGCATGTTCATCTTGTTGCATTTAGTTGGCTACTAGCTGTAAATCGCAGACCGGTGTCATATTTGAATTGCTTGCCATTTCCAAACCGTAACTCCGTTTCCGGTGATCTTTATATCGTTTTCAAGCGATTTCATCTCATCTTCCCAGTGTCACACTTGGATTTCCAAGTTGAGGCCAGGTTCATGCATTCCTTGTCAAATCATGCATATGCATCGCATACCGCGTCTCGCATATCATACCATGTTCATGTGTGGGTTGGTTCCGGTAACGTCGGGTTGGTTCCGGTAACGTCGCGCTTGTGAGGACCCGTTCGTCTACGTCCGTTTATCTTCTTCATGGACTCGTTCTTCTTCCTTGCAGGATCTCAGGCAAGATGATCATACCCTCGAAATCACTTCTATCTTTGCTTGCTAGTTGCTCGCTCTTTTGCCATGCCTATGTTGCGATACCTACCACTTGCTTATCATGCCTCCCATATTGTTGAACCAAGCCTCTAACCCACCTTGGCCTAGCAAACCGTTGTTTGGCTATGTTACCGCTTGCTCAGCCCCTCTTATAGCGTTGTTAGTTGCAGGTGAAGATTGAAGTTTGTTCCTTGTTGGAACATGGAGAGTTGTTCCTTGTTGGAACATGTTTACTTGTTGGGATATCACATTATATCTTATTTAATTAATGCATCTATATACTTGGTAAAGGGTGGAAGGCTCGGCCTTATGCCTGGTGTTTTGTTCCACTCTTGCCGCCCTAGTTTCCGTCATATCGGTGTTATGTTCCCGGATTTTGCGTTCCTTACGCGGTTGGGTAATAATGGGAACCCCTTGACAGTTCGCCTTGAGTAAAGCTCTTCTAGCAATGCCCAACATTGGTTTTACCATTCGCCACCTAGCCTTTTCTTTTCCCTTGGGGGTCGCGCGCCCAAGGGTCATCATTATTTTACCCCCCCCGGGCCAGTGCTCCTCTGAGTGTTGGTCCAAACTAGAGTCCTGTGCAGCGCCCCCTCGGGGAAACTCGAGGTTTGGTTTTAGTTGTATGGAGAGCTCATCTGAGTGTGCCCTGAGAACGAGATATGTGCAGCTCCTATCGGGATTTGTTGGCACATTCGGGCGGTGTTGCTGGTTTAGTTTTACCCTGTCGAAATGTCTTGTAGAACTGGGATACCGAGTCTGATCGGAACGTCTCAGGAGGAGGTCTATTCCTTCGTTGACCGTGAGAGCTTGTGATGGGCTAAGTTAGGACACCCCTGCAGGGATTTGAACTTTCGAAAGCCGTGCCCGCGGTTATGGGCAGATGGGAATTTGTTAATGTTCGGTTGTAGATAACTTGAACCTTAACTTAATTAAAATGAATCAACCGCATGTGTAACCGTGATGGTCTCTTTCCGGCGGAGTCCGGGAAGTGAACACGGTGTTGGAGTTATGGTTGACGTAGGTTATTTTAGGATCACTTCTAGATCATACTTTTATCGACCGTGCTGTGCTTTCTCTTCTCGCTCTCATTTGCGTATGTTAGCCACCATATATGCTAGTCGCTTGCTGTAGCTCCACCTCATACCTTTACCTTACCCATAAGCTTAAATAGTCTTGATCGCGAGGGTGCGAGATTGCTGAGTCCCCGTGGCTCACAGATACTTCCAAAAACAGTTTGCAGGTGCCGTTGAGTCCGTGCAGATGACGCAACCAAGCTCAGGAGGAGCTCGTTGAAGATCTTGTCCTTTGTCTTGCTTCGTTCTAGTTGATCAGTAGTGGAGCCCAGTTGGGGTCGATCGAGGACCTTTGTCGCACGTGGGGTTCTTCTTTTATTTTGGTTCCATAGTCGGACCTTGATTGTATTTGGATGATGTAATGCTTTATTCATGTATTTGTGTGAAGCGGCGATTGTAAGCCAACTATGTATCTCTTTCCCTTATGTATTACATGGGTTGTGTGAAGATTGCCTCACTTGCGACATTGCTTTCAATGCGGTTATGCCTCTAAGTCGTGCTTCGACACGTGGGAGATATAGCCGCATCGAGGGTGTCGGTGTCAAAACCGGCGGATCTCGGGTAGTGGGTCCCGAACTGTGCGTCTAGGCCGGATGGTAACAGGAGGCAGGGAACACGATGTTTTACCCAGGTCCGGGCCCTCTTGATGGAGGTAAAACATTATGTCCTGCTTGATTAATATTGATGATATGGGTAGTACAAGAGTAGATCTACCACGAGATCAAGGAGGCTAAACCCTAGAAGCTAGCCTATGGTATGATTGTTGTATATGGAGTTGATCGCCTATGGACTACAACCCTCCGGTTTATATAGGCACCGGATAGGGTTAGGGTTACATAGAGTCGGTTACAATGGTAGGAGATCTTGAACATCTGCATCGCCAAGCTTGCCTTCCATGCCAAGGAAAGTCCCATCCGGACACGGGACGAAGTCTTCAATCTTGTATCTTCATAGTCCTGGAGTCCGGCTGAAGGTATAGTCCGGCTACCCGAACACCCCCTAATCTAGGACTCCTTCAGTAGCCCCCGAACCAGGCTTCAATGACGACGAGTCCGGCGTGCAGATTGTTCGGCATTGCAGGGCGGGTTCTTCTCCAAATCTTGTGTACCTGTAGGAATAATGTCCGATTTTTGTAATGTAGTCCTTCTCGTCTTCCACGCCTAATAATGGCCATCTTCCACGTGTCAAACGAATGCGAAAAGATGGGGTGTTTTTACATCCACAACCCTAGCCGTATAAATGAGCCGCCTATTTAACGGGATGGGGATTCAGGTCCGAACCACATCTTCTCCTTTCCGCGAGTTATCATCAGAGCGCTTCCAGCAAAGGTCCATTCCAACATGACCAGCCGTCGCAGCTCCTCCCCTCGCCCCTCCAGTCACAAACCTGGGGACTGGGAGAGTTGCACCATCCCGCATAGTGAGTTAGTGTCGCTTCAGGCCAAGGGATTTCTCTCTCAGGCATACATGGTCCCGGTCCGAGCCGGTCTCGCCACCTACAATGGCGGAAAACAAGCGGAGAGCACCCCCAATCCTTGTAAAGGAGAGTGGGTGTGCCTCATCCCCTATCTAATAAGGGGACTGGGATTTCCAATTCATCCATTTCTCCGCGGACTTCTGGAGTTCTACGGCCTCCAGCTGCACAATCTCACGCCCGCCTCCCTATTGCATATTGCGGGTTTCGTCGCCCTTTGCGAGCTATTTTTAGGCGTTGAGGCTCATTTCGCGCTGTGGAAGAGGTTATTCTGCCTGGTGCCCCGTTCTCAAGAGGGGTCCATATACCAAGTGGGCGGAGCCGAAGTATGGCGCATCGCGGGGACCAGATACCTATCCGGAACCCCAAAGAAGGCGTCCGAGGACTGGCCTTCGGAATGGTTTTACATAGATGATGTCCCGCTACCGGACCCTATCCGGGTCAGTCTCCCTGAGTTCAACAGTGCTCTATTGAAGAAACGCTTGAGCTGGTGTCCGCGGAGCTCTCAGAGAGAAAGCGACAAAGACGTCCTTTACCTGATGGGCCGGATAAGACTGTTGGCTCATTCCGGACTAACCATGTTTGGAGTCATGGCCGCATGCATTATGCGGGGGGTGCAGCCGCTTCAATATAGAGGCCACCCCATGTGGGATTTCAACGGGGAGGATGACGCCACCCGTTATGGTCGTAAGGGGCCGGCCTCAGCTGCCGCTCTAGTAAAGATCTTATCCTCTTTGTACAAGGGAGAAGAGGAGGAATTCCTTCGCGTCAACCCGCAGGCCGGATTTACTATGTACGATCCTCCAAGTTGGGTAAGTGAACAATTGCGCTTGCCCGTTTGTTTTATACTCCCACGGTTAGATATGTAGTCTAATGACTTTAGTGCAGGAACTGCGACAGGAGGTAAAGGATATAAACAGCCGCCCTCCACAGCCTAAGGACCCGGAACGGTCCCTCGATCCGAACTCCGAAGAGGATCCAGACATATCGGTGGAGTTTATCGATGGGGTGTTCTATCAGCTAAGCAAGGACAATACCTTGGTAGCCATCACGGCTGATTACCCAGGGTTAATCCCGGCCTCCCAGGTGACAAAAACCGGAGTCTCATTCCCTTGAGAGAGATTCCACTCTCACGTATTCCGGTGTTTCTGACGACAACCATGTTTTGCAGGGGAGATTTCCAAGGCAGGAGGCCGAACCTGCGGTGGCTAGCCAACGAGGGGCCGCATGGCACCGTGGGACAAAAAGGAATGCAGTCCGGACTGAGATGCCGACGCAAAGGTATAGCACACCCTCTGTTTCCCTGGTGTTATTCTGTCAGGGCATATTGACATTCATGCTATCTTCAGAACGAAGAGACCTCGCCGGACTACATCCGGAGAGGTTGCCAATCGCGCCTCCACCAGCCAGGCTCCAACGTCTGGCCAGGAAGCGGAGGCGAGCACAAGGCTCGCACCGGACGCTCCTCCGACAGAGGATGCGGACAGGCTGTCTGCCACAAATTCTGAAGTGGAGAGTGCCATGAACCACAGGCGTCGCTGGACAGTTCTACGCGATGCTTGTTTCTCCCAAGAGGCTTTAGATGCCTTTAATTCGGGAGATGCGTACCTCCGTGCCGCTCAAAATGGTTTAGCCAGAGCCACGGAGTAGTATGTAAAAGACATACGGGTAAGAAAATTTTGGTTAAACATATATATGCCAGTAGCCCCCGAGACTTGAAGCAGTTAGAGCAACTGATTTAAGGATCATTTAATATGCAGGTTCTTACAGAGAAGAATACCGTACTGTCCCAGGAGCTGGAAAAGTGCAAGGCCCAACTAGAGGCCGCACTACCCGCAGCAGGGGAGCCCAAAGAGACCCCCTCAGGTAAGATACACTTCGAAAGATTAGTATTGTGCGGTGTCGGTGCAAATCTGACAAATCAGATTGCAGATGGCGCCGGACTAGATCCGGACAAGCAGCAACTCTTACGCCGGCTAAAGGCCGGTGAGAGTACGTTGACAAAGGTGAGGCGAGAGAAGAATGATCTTCAGGATGCCAACACCAAGCTGGACGTCGAACTTAAAGATGTTCGTGGCCAGCTGTCGGACTCCACGAAGGAGAATCAGCGGCTTCGACGCGGCATTTTTAGTAAGTGCTTGAACGAACTTCGAAAAAAAGTTCGGCGAGGAAGTCGACTAACAGAGTAATGTCTGTAGGTATGCTCACAGGTCGTCCTGCAGAGGAGATGCTCGGTTCTACGGGTGACCTTCTTCCCGAACTCTTGCAACTACACGAGCGAATTCGGCAGGCGATGCGGGGTATTGCCCAAGCCTTATGGCCTGCCCACTCCGTGCCCGAGGGCCTTGGAGAGCTTGCGGAGAAGCTAAAGGGAGCTCG
Source organism: Triticum dicoccoides (assembly GCF_002162155.2). NCBI lineage: Eukaryota > Viridiplantae > Streptophyta > Magnoliopsida > Poales > Poaceae > Triticum > Triticum dicoccoides. The sequence goes on from NC_041382.1 coordinate 735,196,360, forward strand.
GCTGCGCTTCCGGTTGTGGAAGATATCGGCCTGCCGACAAGGCGCTAGGGAGGCCTGGGCCATGGTGAAGACCCGTTTTACGAAGTCTGACCCGAACCACATGGCCGAGGTCGGACCAGTGGGGCCTGACGGGAAGGAGATCCCTATGAGCTTAGTATACGGCCAAGTAGAGTTGGCCGCGAAGTATTCCCAGTAGGACTGTAAATTAGACAGCCTGTTAGATGGTATAGAAGAGGAATACAATCAGTCAGAATGACTATGTAATTTTGAATTGACATGTGTAATGCCTTCTAGCCGGATTGTAGATCGTTTGTCGTTGCCAACCTTTTCGCTTCAACCTCGGAACCTGACAGTCCGGAGTGTGTCCGAATACCATAGCGGTTATATAAGAACTGGGGTATGCGTGGAGACCAGGCGTAGGGGTCATTAGTGCTTTATCAGACAAGTGCCCAACTAGTTATGTTATATTACATGGTTAGTAAGAAACATCTTCCAGAGAGAATAGTTCCGTTAGGGGTTCCTTTCGCTGGGAGGCATGCCCTAAAGTGCATGTCCGGACTGCGTGAAAAGACGCAGAAAAAAAGCATCTGGGGGCACATAAAATGAGTAAAAAGATCATCTTTTATTTCACCGACCGAATATTCCCTTAAGAACGCTAGCTTTCGGCTTCACCCAGTCTGAGGTACACATCCGGCTGACCTGGCAGTAACAATCGCAGAGGTGCTCCCTTTACCGTCTAGCCGAACAATCGGGAACGTAGGGGTAAGCACAGGAGCCAGGCAACCCAGCTTGGCCAAAACTTAAGTCATATCGATGCATATAATGGTGAAGAAAAAGGTACATGCGGAAGTTTGACGCATGTGTTGGGCGTGAAGCCCGTATAAATAAGCTTCTGTTAAAGAAGCCCCCAGGTTTAATGAGCGCGAGTGGCGTTTCACTAGATGAGCCTTTGAGGGCTATAAAAGAAAAGAGGGGAAGGAGAGAAATGTAAGACAGAAAAATGCAAAAAAAGGACAGAGGAAGGAGACGAACACAGAGTCCGGCGCTAGGCATAGAATCTTCGGAGACGGGTGGCGTTCCACGGGTTCGGCTCCAGTCGGTTATCCGACGCATCTCGCAGGTGGTACGCCCCACCAGTCAGGACTTGGTCGATTATGAATGGACCTTCCCACTTGGGCTTGAGTTTGTCCTTTTTCTTATCCGGCAGGCGTAGAACTAGTTCACCAACATTGTAATTTTTGGCCCGTACTTCTCTGCTTTGATATCTTCGGGCCTGCTGTTGATAAAATGCGGAACGGGCTTTTGCCACGTCACGCTCCTCCTCCAAGGCATCCAAGTTGTCCTGCCGATCGAGCTCGGCTTCTCTTTCCTCGTACATGCGCACTCTAGGTGAGTCATGAATTATGTCGCAGGGCAGAACTGCCTCTGCGCCGTACACCATAAAAAATGGTGTGTATCCGGTGGTGCGATTTGGCGTGGTCCGCAGCCCCCATAGCACGGAGTTGAGCTCCTCTACCCAGTGCGTGTTAGATTCCTTGAGGGACCGCACCAGTCTGGGTTTAATGACGCTCATGATAAGACCATTTGCACGTTCGACCTGGCCGTTGGTTTGTGGGTGATAGACGGAAGCATAATCGAGCTTGATGCCCATGTTTTTGCACCAGAGTTTTACCTCGTCGGCGGTAAAGTTTGTACCGTTATCGGTTATGATGCTATGGGGGACGCCATAATGGTGTACAACCCCGGATATGAAGTCTATCACAGGTCCGGATTCGGCCGTTTTAACAGGCTTGGCTTCTATCCATTTGGTGAATTTATCCACCATGACCAGTAAGTATTTTTTCCTATTGGTCCCACCTTTAAGGGGTCTGACCATGTCAAGCCCCCAGACCGCAAAAGGCCAGGTGATGGGTATAGTTTGGAGTGCACTGGGTGGCATATGGCTTTGGTTGGCAAAAGTTGGCAACCAGCGCATCGTTGGACTAGGTCCTGAGCATCTGCCCGGGCCGTCAGCCAATAAAAGCCTGTACGGAAAGCCTTGCTAACAAGGGACCGAGCAGCGGCGTGGTGACCACTGAGTCCGGCATGAATTTCAGCCAGAAGGTTCCGCCCTTCCTCTTCGGAGATGCATCTTTGACGGACTCCGGTAGTGCTTTTCTTATAAAGCTCTCCCTCATGGACTCTATAGGCTTTAGATCGCCGCACTATGCAGCGGGCCTCATTTTGGTCCTCCGAGAGTTCCTGCCTAGTAAGGTAGGCTAGGAATGGTTCTGTCCATGGGGTGATAACCGCCATTATTACGTGGGCTGAAGGTGTAATTTCATTGGCAGAGCCTCCAATTGTGTCAGACTGTTCGGCGTCGAGTGGTGCAGCTGGGTCCGGGCTGTTATTTGCGGGTTCCCCCTCCCATGCTACGGATGGCTTGAACAATCTTTCCAAAAAGATGTTGGGGGGGACTGCATCGCGTTTTGCTCCGATGCGTGCCAGGACGTCCGCTGCTTGATTGTTTTCTCGGGCTATATGGTGAAACTCTAGCCCTTCGAACCGAGCTGACATTTTTAGGACGGCGTTCCGGTAAGCTGCCATTTTTTGGTCCTTGGCGTCGAAGTCTCCATTTATTTGGGATATCGCGAGGTTCGAATCCCCGCGTACCTCTAGGCGTTGGATACCCATGGATACTGCTATCCGGAGACCATGTAGGAGGGCCTCATATTCGGATGCATTGTTGGAATCCGTGTACATGATCTGGAGCACATATTGGACTGTGTCTCCTGTGGGGGACGTCAGGACGACGCCAGCCCCTAGTCCGGCCAACATTTTGGAGCCGTCGAAATGCATAATCCAGTTTGAATATGTGCCGTACTCTTTAGGGAGCTCGGCCTCCGTCCATTCTGCGATGAAGTCGGCCAAAACTTGCGATTTAATAGCTCGCCGTGGCTTATAGGTTATATCGAACGGGAGAAGCTCGATGGCCCATTTTGCAATCCGGCCCGTTGCATCGCGGTTGTTGATAATATCATTGAGTGGTACTTCCGAGGCTACTGTTATGGAACACTCTTGAAAGTAGTGTCGTAGCTTCCGGGATGCCATGAATACCGCGTATGCAATCTTTTGATAATGCGGGTAACGTGATTTGCATGGAGTGAGGACAGTGGATACGTAGTAGACCGGCTTTTGAAGGGGGAATTTGTGTCCATCCGTTTCCCGCTCGACAACGAGCACTGCGCTGACAACTTGATGTGTTGCTGCAATGTACAATAACATTGGTTCGTCGATGTTTGGCGCGGCCAGGACTGGGTTTGTTGCCAATATGGCTTTTATTTCACCAAGTCCGGCCGTGGCGGCATCCGTCCACTTGAAGTGTTCGGTGCGCCGAAGGAGGCGATAGAGGGGTAGTGCCTTTTCTCCCAAGCGGGAGATGAAGCGGCTTAAAGCCGCCACGCATCCGGTTAATTTTTGTATTTGTTTGAGGTCCTTTGGGATATCCAATTGTGACAAAGCTCAGATCTTGGCTAGATTTGCTTCAATTCCTCTACTGGATACAATGAAGCCCAAGAGTTTTCCGGCTGGAACGCCGAAGACGCATTTTTCTGGGTTGAGCTTGATGTCATATTTTCGGAGGTTATCGAATGCAAGCCTCAAGTCGTCTACTAGAGATTCGACATGTCTTGATTTGACGACCACATCATCCACGTACGCCTCCACTGTTTTGCCGATCTGGTTTGCCAGACATGTCTGGATCATGTGCTGATATGTTGCACCGGTGTTTTTCAGCCCGAAGGGCATTGTGTTGAAGCAGAATGGGCCATATGGTGTGATGAATGCTGTTGCGGCTTGGTCTGATTCTGCCATCTTGATTTGATGGTAACCGGAGTATGCATCGAGGAAACACAACGAGTCGTGTCCTGTGGTGGCATCAATAATTTGATCGATACGGGGGAGGGGGAAGGGATCCTTTGGGCAAGCCTTGTTAAGGTCTTTAAAATCGACACACAGGCGCCAGGATTTGTCCTTCTTTGGTACCATCACCAGGTTTGCTAGCCAGTCCGGATGTTTTATGTCTCTAATGAATCCGGCCTCCAATAGCTTGGCTAGCTCCTCTCCCATAGCCTGTCTCTTGGGTTTGGAAAAACGCCGAAGGGCTTGTTTGACAGGTTTGAATCCTTTTAGGATTTTTAAGCTGTGTTCGGCCAGCCTGCGTGGGATCCCTGGCATGTCTGAAGGGTGCTAGGCAAAAATGTCCCAGTTCTCTCGTAGGAACCCTCGTAGTGCAGCGTCTACATCAGGGTTCAGTCGTGCCCCGATGGAAGCTGTTTTATTGGGGTCCGTTGGATGGACCTGGAATTTGACTATTTCGTCAGCTGGCTTAAAGGATGTGGATTTGGATCTCTTGTCGAGTATCACATCATCCCTGTTAACCGTGGAGCGCAGCGGAGTCAGTTCCTCGGCCGCTAAGGCTTCGGATAGTGCCTCAAGGGCTAATGCGGCCGTCTTGTTTTCGGCGCGGAGTGCTATGTCCGGATCACTAGCTAGAGTTAATTCCGTTCGGCCCGGGCATCTTAAGCTTCATGTACCCATAATGGGGTATTGCTTGGAAGATTGTGAATGCTTCCCGCCCTAGTAAAGCGTGATATCCGCTTTTGAACGGGGCCACCTGAAACGTGACTTCTTCGGACCTGTAATTATCTGGCGTGCCGAACACCACATCTAGTGTGATTTTTCCTGTGCAACGCGCTTCCTGACTGGGGATTATTCCTCTAAAGGTTATGCTGCTTCGCTCGACGCGGTTCCAGTCTATTTCCATTTTTTGAAGGGTTTCCTCATAAATGAGGTTCAGTCCGCTGCCTCCATCCATGAGCACCTTGGTGAGGCGAAAGCCGTCCACTATGGGACTGAGGACCAATGCGGCTGGTGCTCGGGCTGTTCGGAATCTAGGTTCATCACTTGCGTTGAAGGTAATGGCAGTGTCGCTCCATGGATTTATTGTTGCAACTTGATAGACTTCGGCGAGGCTACGGAGTGTTCTTTTTCGCACATTGTTTGATGCGAAAGTCTCGAAGACTGTGAGAATGGTACTGGTGTCCTTGGGCTGGCTTTCTGCGGCCTCCGAAATTAAGAGGTCCTCGCCGATTTTGGCCACCTGCCGGAGTATCCAACATGCTCTAAGGCTGTGAGTTGGTGTGGCGTCCTCTGTACTGTGAATTCTACAGGGTCCATCAAGCCATCTTTCCAGTATGGTTCCATGCCCTGTAGAGGGTTTTGGCTTTTTGGCGTTTATCCCGGGTGTCCTATGATAATGCACCCTCTTAGTTCGGACGGGATTACTATTCAAGGCCGGATTATCCCAAAAATTTATTTCGGTTTTCCAGGCGCTTTCCATCGCACAGTATTTTTGTACTATGGACGCCAAGTCAGCAAAGCGTGTGATATCACGACGACATACGGCGTTAAGGATTCCCTTGTCCGTGCAATTACTGCAGAAAATTGAGATTGCGTCTTCCTCGCGGCAATCCTTTATCCTGTTTGAGGGAGTCCTGGATTAGGGGGTGTTCGGGTAGCCGGACTATACCTTCAGCCGGACTCCTTGACTATGAAGATACAAGATTGAAGACTTCATCCCGTGTCCGGATGGGACTTTCCTTGGCGTGGAAGGCAAGCTTGGCGATGCGGATATTCAAGATCTCCCACCATTGTAACCGACTCTGTGTAACCCTAACCCTATCCGGTGTCTATATAAACTGGAGGGTTGTAATCCGTAGGCAATCAACTCCATACAAAACAATCATACCATAGGCTAGCTTCTAGGGTTTAGCCTCCTTGATCTCGTGGTAGATCTACTCTTGTACTACCCATATCATCAATATTAATCAAGCAAGAGTAGGGTTTTACCTCCATCGAGAGGGCCCGAACCTGGGTAAAACAAAGTGTCCCCTGTCTCCTGTTACCATCCGGCCTAGACGCACAATTCGGGACCCCCTACCCGAGATCCGCCGGTTTTGACACCGAAATTGGTGCTTTCATTGAGAGTTCCTCTGTGTCGTCGCCTTTAGGCCCGATGGCTCCTTTGATCATCAACAATGATGAAGTCCAGGGTGAGACTTTTCTCCCCGGACAGATCTTCGTCTTCGGTGGCTTCGCACTGCGGGCCAATCCGCTTGGCCACCTTGAGCAGATCGAAAGCTACGCCCCTGGCCATCAGGTCAGGTTTGGAAGCCTAAACTACACGGCTGACATCCGCGGGGACTTGATCTTCGACGGATTCGAGCCACAGCCAAGCGCGCCGCACTGTCTCGATGGGCATGATATAGCTCTGCCACCGAACAGCGCCTTGGAGGCCGCACACGCATCGGTGCTGACCTTTGATTCGGAGCCTACTGCACCGATCGAGGATCAGCGGTTAGACGCTGCCTCAGGGGCTGCGATCCCAGAGGCGATTGAGCCGAACTCCAGCCCCGCACTCCGCATGGCCCATGACTCCAAGGATCCGGATTCCTCTCCAAGCTCCGAGCCCCCCGCGCCCCTGCCAATCGAATCCGATTGGGCGCCGATCATGGAGTTCACCGCCGCGGACATCTTTCAGCACTCGCCCTTCGGCGACATCCTGAATTCTCTAAAGTCTCTCTCTTTATCAGGAGAGCCCTGGCTGGACTATGGTCAGCAAGGTTGGGATACGGACGATGAAAAAATTCAAAGCCCACCCACCACCCACTTCGTAGCCACTTTCAACGACTTAACCGACACGCTTGACTTCGATTCCGAAGACATCGACGGCATGGACGACGATGCAGGAGACGAACAAGAACCAGCACCTGTAGGGCGCTGGAAGGCCACCTCGTCATATGACATATATATGGTGGATACTCCAAAAGATGGAGATGGCGATGGAACAATGGGGGATGACGCCCCCAAGAAACAGCAAAAGCGCCAGCGTCAGGGGCGCCGCTCTAAATCCCGCCAAAGCAAAAACGGTGATTCCGGCACGGGAGATAATACTACCCCGGATAGCGCCGAAGAACACCCACCTCAGCAGAATTCGGCACAGGAAGATGGAGAAGCCAGCCCTCATGAGAGAGCAGTAGACCGAGAGGTCGAGGATGATAACTATACGCCTCCCTCCAAAGACGAGGTAAGCCTCGATGACGACGAATTCGTCATACCATCAGACCCCGCCGAACAGGAGCGTTTTAAACGCAGGCTTTTAGCCACGGCAAGCAGCCGCAAGAAAAAGCAGCAACAACTTTGAGCTGCCCAAGAATTGCTAGCTGACAGATGGACTGAAGACCTTGCAGCCGAAGAGTATGAACTCGAACGCCCCTCCAAGAGTTACCCGAACCGCAGGCCGCTACCCCAATCAGAAGAGGAAGCACCTACATCACCAGTGCATGACATGGCAGACCGGCCACCTCGCAGCCGCGACAGAGAGGCCTGTCGGCCCTCCGCCCAAGCCATGCCCCAATGCCGTTCAACTAAGGCACGGGAAAATGCGTCCGACCTGCGAGACATACTGGAGGATAAGGAAAGACAAAAAAGATCGATCTACGGATCGCGCAGGCGCCCTACGGCACGTGACAATGATCTTCACTCCGGATACAACAAATCCGGCCGGGCCGAACACAACAGACATAGCTCTTCCAAGCTGCGTCGTGATATAGCCCAGTACAGAGGCTCCGCACACCCGCTATGCTTCACGAATGAAGTAATGGATCATAAAATCCCAGAGGGTTTCAAACCCGTAAACATCGAATCATATGATGGCACAACAGACCCGGCGGTATGGATCGAGGATTATCTCCTTCACATCCACATGGCACGCGGAGATGATCTACACGCCATCAAATACCTCCCGCTCAAACTTAAAGGACCAGCCCGGCATTGGCTTAACAGCTTGCCAGCAGACTCAATCGGTTCTTGGGAGGACCTGGAAGCCACATTCCTCGACAACTTCCAGGGCACTTACGTGCGACCGCCGGATGCCGACGACTTAAGCCACATAATTCAGCAGGCAGAAGAATCGGCCAGACAATTCCGGACACGGTTCCTAACAAAGAAAAACCAGATAGTCGACTGTCCGGACGCAGAGGCCCTAGCAGCCTTCAAGCATAACATCCGCGACGAGTGGCTTGCCCGGCACCTGGGACAGGAAAAGCCGAAATCCATGGCAGCCCTCATGACACTCATGACCCGCTTTTGCGCGGGAGAAGACAGCTGGCTAGCTCGTAGTAACAACTTATCAAAGAACCCTGGTAATTCGGACACCAAGGACAAAAGTGGCAGGACACGTCGGAATAAGCAAAAACGCCGCGTCAACAGCGACAGCAATGAAGACACGACAGTCAATGCCGGATTCAAAGGCTATAAATCCGGTCAGCGGAAAAAGCCATTCAAAAAGAATACTCAGGGCCCGTCCAGTTTGGACTGAATACTCGATCGCTTGTGCCAGATACATGGCACCCCTGAAAGGCCAGCCAATCACACTAACAGGGATTGTTGGGTGTTCAAGCAGGCAGGCAAGTTAAGGGCCGAAAACAGAGACAAGGGGCTGCATAGCAACGACGAGGAGCCCAAGCCGCCGAACAACAATGGACAGAAGGGCTTTCCCCCACAAGTGCGGACGGTGAACATGATATACGCAACCCACATTCCCAAGCGGGAGCGGAAGCGCGCGCTACGGGACGTATACGTGATGGAGCCAGTCGCCCCAAAGTTCAACCCATGGTCCTCCTGCCCGATCACTTTTGATCGAAGGGACCACCCCACTAGAATCCATCATGGCGGCTTCGCCGCATTGGTTCTCGACCCAATCATCAACAGATTTCATCTCACAAGAGTCCTCATGGACGGCGGCAGTAGCCTGAACCTGCTTTATCAGGATACAGTGCGGAAAATGGGCATAGGTCCCTCAAGGATTAAACCCACAAGAACGACCTTTAAAGGCGTTATACCAGGTGTAGAAGCCAACTGTACAGGCTCAGTAACCATTGACGTGGTCTTCGGATCCCCGGACAATTTCCGAAGCGAAGAGTTAATCTTCGATATAGTCTCGTTTCGCAGTGGCTATCACGCCCTGCTCGGACGAACCGCATTCGCAAAGTTCAATGCGGTGCCGCACTACGCATATCTCAAGCTCAAGATACCAGGCCCTCGAGGAGTAATTACGGTCAACGGAAACACTGAATGCTCCCTCTGTACGGAGGAGCATACGGCGGCTCTCGCAGCATAGGTACGAAGTAGCCTTCTCAGGCAATTCTCCAGTCCTGCCATTAAAAAGCCAGACACTGCCAAGCACGCCCGGAGTAATCCACAGCAGGACCGCCTGGCACGCTCTGAGCAAGCGTAGCAATGCGGCCCCAACCCCAGCTTTCGCAACATAGCGAAACCAGTACCTCGCGTACATAACTACGCCCTGGAAATACCATGGGCACAGGGGAAGGGGCACAATAATGGCACGCCCAAAATACGGCTTAAAACGTACTAGGGGTTGCCGGATTCTTTTTTTTACTTTCAGGACTCCATACCTCGGACGACCTGTTCGGCAATTCGACTGCCGCACAAATGATGCAAGATCCAGGGAGGCAGACAAGCCATGCCGCATTATGGAACTCCAAGGTGGTCTCTGTTACGAGCGGTATACCTGTTTTAAATTTAATTTCATGGCCTGCCCCTGGTCAGGACACACTGAATAGTCCAATATCTTTTGCTTACCGCACTATTTGTATCGTTCGGCTTTGATAAATAGCCTCTCTATAAACAATGCATAGCTTTTGTCTATTTTTTGCATTACTCTCTTTTATATATGTTCATTTATGACATGTTGCACCCGTACACTGTGGTACGACAAGTACGCCAGGGGCTTCAGTACCCTTTAACATGGTGTGAGAAGTCCGTACACTTTCACAAGTGCGGCACCCCGAACTTATAGCACTATATGCATCGGCTCCGAATCATGATTTGGGTCAATAGTTGGGTTTGCCCGGCTCCTATGTTTTGGTGCCTTACGTTCCGCTATATCGGCTAAGGTAGCACTAGGAGAACCACTGCGATTGTGCCCCGGTTGAGCTGGGTTAAGCACCTCAGTGGAGAAAGCTAAAACTGACTGTCATGATGAGGCGAGAGACCGGTCGCTGTTCGAGAGGTTTTTCGAGTCCCTAAAGACTTATGCCGCTTCGAGCAAGGAGCTGGATAACCCCAGCCAAGGCGTGGATAGCGCCCCAAACTCGGTCTTCCGAATTAGGGGCTTCGCCGAAATTTAAAATTATAAAGTTCTATGGCTAAGTGAGAGTGTTCAAGCATTATAGTCCGATTGCCTGGTTCGTCGTGCTGAGCGCCTCCCTCGAAGGACCCAACCATGGGAAAAAGAGCGCTTAGGTTTATCACCGAACACCCCAGCACTAGTGGCATGGGGGCAGAAGCCGACGACTGGCCATCTCTCAATTTTTGATAAACAGCCGCACAGAAAATAATATTTTAAATTCAATAAGCATTGATTAAAGCGCCTATGAACAAGTTTTCAGCGCACAGGATAAAAACAAGCGAGTTTATTCAAAAATTACATCCTTGGTACATTCATCCGCCACAAGGCAGGCACCTGCAAGAACATCCTTGTAATAGTTCTCGGGCTTGCGATGCTCCTTCCCCGGCGGCGGCCCGTCCCTCACAAGCTTCTCACCGTCCAGCTTACCCCAGTGCACCTTCGCACAGGCAAGGGCCCTACGGGCGCCCTCGATGCAGACGAAGCGCTTGATGACCTCGAGCCTGGGACAGGCCTCCACCAGCCGCCGCACCAGCCCGAAGTAGCTCCCAGGCAGGGCCTCTCCGGGCCACAGCCGAACTATGAAGCCTTTCATGGCCTGTTCGGCCGCCTTGTGGAGCTCGACCAGCTGTTTCAGCTGGTCGCTCAAGGGCACAGGGTGTCCGGCCTCAGCATACTGAGACCAGAACACCTTCTCTGTCGAGCTGCCCTCTTCATCTCGGTAGAATGCGGCGGCGTCGGATACGCTGTGGGGAAGATCTGCGAATGCCCCTGGAGAGCTCCGGATTCGGGTAAGTAACAAGTAGTTTACTTTTATATTTCTGCTTTGCATAAAGAATGCCTTACCCACTGCTATCTTTTTCACCTCCTCCAACTCTTGGAGGGCCTTTTGGGCTTCGGCCTTGGCAGACTTGGTAGTCTCAAGAGCCGCCACAAGCTCGGACGCTTGGGTCTTTGACTCAAGCTCCAAACTCTCATGTTTTTTCATGAGAGCCTGAAGCTCTCGCTGCACCTCGCCGACTTGAGCCCCAAGTTTCTCTCGCTCGGTGCGCTCCGCGGCCGTCTTCTTTTCAGCCTCAGATAGCGCCTGCTTGAGGGTCGCCATCTCAGTCGTGGCCCCTACAATAAGCAGTACAATCCTGTTATTTTTTGCAATCATGCCTCTCTATAGGCACCCTTTTCAGTAAGGTATTTATTACCTTCTTTCTCCTCGAGCTGCCGCGTGGCAAGGCCGAGCTCTTGCTCGGTCCACTCGAGGTCCTGCTTCAGGACACCCACCTCCGCAGTCAGTGCGGCGGTGGATAGCAGCGAAGCCTGCATACGCATATTGACTCTTTTTGTTAGACTCCTACGAAATTTACTAGATCGTCTATTCGGCTTTTCTTTCCGAACACCAAACAGAGCATCAGGGGCTACTGTCTATGCGGTAATATTTTTACATATTTTTACTTACCTCGAAGCCTGTTAGAAGGCTAGCGCAAGCTTCAGTCAGTCCGCTCTTGGCGGACTGAACCTTCTGGATCACCGTACTCATAATAGTACGGTGCTCCTCGTCGATGGAGGCGCCTTCAAGCACCTCCAGCAGATTGTCCGGCGCCTCCGGTTGGACGGAGGCTGCCGGCTCAGAAGACTTGCTCCTCTTGGAAGGAGTTTGCCTACCGCAGTCCGGAACTGTTGAAGATTCCGGCGCGGTGTCCGGCGTAAAGCCGGACCTGGAGCCCTGGGGGTCTTGTCCCCTTTACTCCTAGAGTCCGGGAGGTCGCCATGCGGCTCCTCCAGGACCACCTCCTCCTGCCCCGGAGCTCATTGCGACGCCACTTCAGCGTCATCCGCAGTGCGGGGGGAGACAACAGGCGGAACTGAGTTCACGTCCGATGAATCCAGGGAGCCGCTCGATGACTCGTTGAGTTCGGCCCGGGGCGGGCTGCATGATTATATTCGACATTAGTGAAAGCCGTGCAACAAAAGGAATATCATGAGTTACTCTGGTATCCGAACACTTACGATTTCGCCGGACGCCTGGCCCTGTCCGGCCACTCCTCTTTGTCCTCGTCGGCGTCGGGGGCGTAGTCCGGCGGAGGGGTCTTCCTCTTCTTGGACCCTTCGGCCTTCCCCCTTGGGGCGGCCTTCCTTTTCTTTCCTCCCTCCGCTGGGGGGGGGAGAGCTTTCTTCTTCCTCCTCCTAGTTTTCATGAGAGGAGGGCGTCTCGGACTCGTCGGATGACAAGTCCGACAACACCACGTCGCGGGTACTCTTTCGAGTCCCCATGGTCTTCTTCTTCTTGGCCTTCTTTTCCAGCACCACATAAGGCGCCGGAGCCAGCAGCTTCACTAGTAGAGCTGGGGCTGGGTCTTCGGGTAGCGGAGCCAGACAGTTAATCGGTCCGGATACCGCCCGCCAAGCCTGTCAAAGGTAAGGGAGTTTAGATCCCGCATAGAGTTACACTATGAAAAGCTGAACATCCTGTAAAAGGTGAAAATAGCTTACCTCGCTAGCGTGACGCTGCGAGCTGTATCCGCGGTCCTCGGAAGCGGATGCGGGAGCCTCGGCACCTTTGATTAGCGCCTTCCAGACGTCTTCATACATTGTGTGGAAGAGCCTGTTAAGGGTTCGGTGCCGTGCCGGGTCGAACTCCCACAGAGTAAAGTCCTGTTGTTGACACGGGAGGATTCGGCGAACGAGCATGACCTGGACTACATTTACAAGCCTGATTGACTTGTTTACCACGGACTGGATGCATATCTTCAGTCTGGTCACCTCTTTCTCGTTGCCCCACGATAGGCCCGTCTCTTTCCAGGACATGAGCCGCGTGGGGGGTCCGAATCGGAACTTAGGGGCTGCGATCCATTTCGGATCGCGTGGCTCGGTGATGTAGAACCACCCAGCTTGCTACCCCTTTAGGGTCTCTATGAAGGAGCCCTCGAACCACAGGACGTTGGCAATCTTGCCCGCCATAGCACCTCTGCACTCCGCCTGGTTGCCGCACACCACCTTGGGCTTGACGTTGAAGGTCTTGAGCCAGAGGCCGAAATGGGGGCGGACGCGGAGGAAAGCCTCGCACACGACGATAAATGCCAAGATGTTGAGGATGAAGTTCGGGTCCAGATCGTGAAAATCCAGGCCGTAGTAGAACATGAGCCCCCGGACGAATGGGTGAAGTGGAAAGCCCAATCCGCGGAGGAAGTGGGGAAGGAATACTACCCTCTCATGGGGCCTTGGGGTGGGGAGAAGCTGCCCATCCTCGGGAAGCCGGTGCGCGATGTCTTTGGACAAGTATCCGGCCTTCCTTAGCTTTTTGACGTCGCCCTCCGTGACGGAGGAGACCATCCACTTGCCTCCCGCTCCGGACATTGCTGGAGAAGGTTGAGGTGGGAAGTGCGGGCTTGAGCGCTGGAGCTCGAGTGCGCAGGAGATGGATAGGCAAAAGAGGAAGAAGGCGTAGGTAAAAGGGTGGATCCTTATCCCCTTATATGGGCGGATGCGGTTGTGCGTCCCCACCTGCCTAATAAAACTCGCTTGCCTCCCAAGCGCCACGGTAAATGGCGCGGTTAGGGTTATCCACGTCCGTATTGACGAGAATCCGTAAAGGGGGTACACGATCTCTGCTTTGACAAGACGTGCCAAGGAAACCGCCTCGCAAAACATGCTGAGGTGGAAAAGTAAAAACTATTCGAGTAAAGGACTTGGCCATAGTGTGATAGCGCACTGCGGAATACATCAACAGATTTGATTTGTGTTAATATTATTCTCTCTGTGGCAATATGTGGAAACTTATTTTGCAGAACCGGACACTACTCTTGGTGTTTACAATCTTCTACGAAGGACTTGGAGGAGGAACCCGCCTTGCAATGCTGAAGACAATTTGCGCGCCGGACTCGTCGTCATTGAAGCCTGGTTCAGGGGCTACTGAGGGAGTCCTGGATTAGGGGGTGTTCGGGTAGCCAGACTATACCTTCAGCCGGACTCCTGGACTATGAAGATACAAGATTGAAGACTTCATCCCGTGTCCGGATGGGACTTTCCTTGGCATGGAAGGCAAGCTTGGCGATGCGGATATTCAAGATCTCCTACCATTGTAACCGACTTTGTGTAACCCTAACCCTATCTGGTGTCTATATAAACCGGAGGGTTGTAGTCCGTAGGCAATCAACTCCATACACAACAATCATACCATAGGCTAGCTTCTAGGGTTTAGCCTCCTTGATCTCGTGGTAGATCTACTCTTGTACTACCCATATCATCAATATTAATCAAGCAGGAGTAGGGTTTTACCTCCATCGAGAGGGCCCGAACCTGGGTAAAAACAAAGTGTCCCCTGTCTCCTGTTACCATCCGGCCTAGACGCACAGTTCGAGACCCCCTACCCGAGATCCGCCGGTTTTGACACCGACACTGTTCATAACCAGGAGGAATCTGGCCCAGTAATGATGTACTGTTTCCTCGGGCCTTTGCCTGATTTGGGAGAGATCGCTTATGATCGGGTGGGCGAGTGTCGTTGAATCTGAAACCTCACCCAATCCAAGATTCGGAGGCCGAAGAGTTTCCGAACTCTGAAGTTCGGATTCTTGGATGTTGTCCAATGAATCTAGCATGTTGCCTGATCCTAAGCTCAGGTCTTGAGTTACATCCTCCCCTCCGCGGGTATCCGGCTTGGAGGGGTCGGGAATTCGGACGTAGCTAGTCCTTAAAATAGATGAAGGGTTGCCGCACTGCGCCTCTACCACGGCAACGTGGTGGGTGACTTGGGGAGAATTAATTTCTCTTAGATCGGGTTTAAGACCAACCTGGTCGTAATCCGTAGGGACCCCCAGGGCGGCGATGCAATCCAAGAGCTCATTTACGGAAGAGAGCTCCATTGGATCTAGCTGCTCGACGAGCTCCGAGCTGACGTGTAGGTTGCTTTTGATGACCCGAGAGGTCACCGTCGGCGCAACAGCCGAACAGGCGGTCATGAGGAAACCACCTAGCTGGAGGGTTTGGCCGACAGCCAAGGCTCCCTTAGCAATGGCGCCGTCTTTAAAGACAGGAGGAGGCATCCTTCCTGATTGTGACGGCACAGAGGAACTCTCAATGAAAGAACCAATGTCGGTGTCAAAACCGGCGGATCTCGGGTAGTGGGTCCCGAACTGTGCGTCTAGGCCGGATGGTAACAGGAGGCAGGGAACACGATGTTTTACCCAGGTTCGGGCCCTCTTGATGGAGGTAAAACCCTACGTCCTGCTTGATTAATATTGATGATATGGGTAGTACAAGAGTAGATCTACCACGAGATCAAGGAGGCTAAACCCTAGAGGCTAGCCTATGGTATGATTGTTGTATATGGAGTTGATCGCCTACGGACTACAACCCTCCGGTTTATATAGGCACCGGATAGGGTTAGGGTTACATAGAGTCGGTTACAATGGTAGGAGATCTTGAACATCCGCATCGCCAAGCTTGCCTTCCACGCCAAGGAAAGTCCCATCCGGACACGGGACGAAGTCTTCAATCTTGTATCTTCATAGTCCTGGAGTCCGGCTGAAGGTATAGTCCAGCTACCCGAACAGCCCCTAATCCAGGACTCCCTCAGAGGGCGTTACATGAACCCCCATAACTGACTAGGCAATGGACTTTGTGAGAGATGTCTACATGCACCATCACCATCTCGTCAACCTTGGAGAACCTAACAGAGTGGTCTTTCCACTCATAAACATGATCATGAAGACAGGCCGCATCAGATTTGTTGGGAAGCTTTACAAGAACCACACCCTTCATAACCGAAGGCATGATGTCTACTATGAAACCTTCTTCTTGTAGACGTTGTTGGGCCTCCAAGTGGAGAGGTTTGTAGGACAGTAGCAAATTTCCTTCAAGTGGATGACCTAAGGTTTATCAATCCGTGGGAGGCGTAGGATGAAGATGGTCTCTCTCAAGCAACCCTGCAACCAAATAACAAAGAGTCTCTTGTGTCCCCAACGCACCCAATACAATGGTAAATTGTATAGGTGCACTAGTTCGGCGAAGGGATGGTGATACAAGTGCAATATGAATGGTAGATATAGGTTTTTGTAATCTGAAAATATAAAAACAGCAAGGTAACAAGTGGTAAAAGTGAGCATAAATGGTATTGCAATGCGTTGAAACAAGGCCTAGGGTAGGGGGAGAAGCAGCATAAGATCCAACTATAATCGCAAAGCTCGCGATACATCAAGATCGAATCACCTCAAGAACACGAGAGAGAGAGAGAGATTGAACACATAGCTACTGGTACATACCCTCAGCCCCGAGGGTGAACTACTCCCTCCTCGTCATGGAGAGCGCCGAGATGATGAAGATGGCCACCGGTGAGGGTTCCCCCCTCCGGCAGGGTGCCGGAACAGGGTCCCGATTGACTTTTGGTGGCTACAGAGGCTTGCAGCGGTGGAACTCCAGATCTATTCTGTACTCCGATCGTTTTAGGGTATATATAGGTGAAAGAAGTAAGTCAGGGGAGCCACAAGGGGCCCACGAGGGTGGAGGGCGCGTCCTAGGGGGGTGGGCGCGCCCCCTACCTCGTGACTCCCTCGTTTCTTTCCCAACGTGCACTCCAAGTCTTTCGGGTAGCTTTCCTTCCAAAAATAACTTCTCCAGAAGGTTTCATTCCGTTTCGACTCCATTTGATATTCCTTTTCTTTGAAACACTGAAACAAGGGAAAAAACAGGAACTGGCACTGGGCTCTGGGTTAATAGGTTAGTCCCAAAAATAATATAAAAGTGTTTAATAAAGCCCATAAACATCCAAAACACATAATATAATAACATGAATGCTTCATAAATTATAGATACGTTGGAGACGTATCAGCATCCCCAAGCTTAATTCCTGCTCGTCCTCGAGTAGGTAAATGATAAAAGAAAGAATTTATGAAGTGTGAATGATAGCAGGTGCAGATGTTTGATCAATGATAATTTCAATCACCTTTTCTAGCATCATTATATGTCATAACAGTAGCTCAATTGATAGAACTTTTCATGATCAAGTAACAAACTATTCACATGTTAAAGTATAGATCATAAACTTTCTTGAAAGCTAACAAACCGTGTTATTAGTCATCAAACAATTACAATTCATCTTATTTTCAGGAAGAGTCTATCTCAGAGCTTTAATTTAGCAAACTCCACATACTCAACTATCATTTAGTCTTTCACAATTGCTAACACTCACGCGATATTTATGGGTTCAAAGTTTTAATCAGACACAGAGAAAGATAGGGGCTTATAGATTCGCCTCCCAACCTTTTACCTCAAGGGTAATGTCAACAATATAGTTCATGATGCCTTACATCCAATTGGATATATATATCAGAATCTTTCCAACACGAGGTGCTTGCCAAATGATGAAATGAAAAAAGGGAAGGTGAAGATCACCATGACTCTTGCATAAAAGTAAAAGATAGTCCCTTCGCAGAGGGAAGCAGGGATTTGCAGAGGTGCCAGAGCTCGAAGCAAAAACAGAGATGAAAATAATTTTGAGAGGTATGCTTTCATTGTCAACATAACGACCAAGAGCTCCCAATATCTTCCATACTACATACATTATAGGCGGTTCCCAAACAGAAAGGTAAAGCTTTTTACTCCCCCTCCACCAATAATCATCAATCCATGGCTTGCCCGAAACAACGGGTGCCTCCAACTAACATCAAACCCGGGGGAGTTTTGTTTGCAATTATTTTTGATTTGATTTTGATCTTTTGATCATGGGACTGGGCATCCCAGTTACCAGCCATTTTCTCGTGAATGATGAGCGGAGTCCACTCATCGTGAGAATAACCCACCAAGCATGGAAGATACTGCTAACCAGTAGTCGCTACATGAGCGATTCGGGCATACAAAATAGATTATTATTTGAAGGTTTAGAGTTTGGCACATGCAAATTTACTTGGAACAGCAGGTAAATACCGCATATAGGTAGATATGGTGGACACTCATGGAAGAAACTTGGTTCAAGGAGTTTGGATGCACAAGTAGTATCTCTACTTGGTGCAAGGAATTTGGCTAGCATGAGGGGGAAAGGCAAGCTCAACGTGTTAGGCGATCCATGACAATATACTTTATTTCGAATATAAGAAAACATAACCCATTACGTTGTCTTCCTTGTCCAACATCAACCTTTTATCATGTCATATTTTAATGAGTGCTCACAATTACAAAAGATGTCCATGATAGTATATTTATATGTGAAATCTCTCTCCTTCAATATTCTTTCATGAATTGTTCAAGTGACCAATACAATGTTTGCTAACCTTCAATAAATTTACCACCTCTACTTCTTATATGTGAAGGCATTACTCCCCAAGGGGTAAGCATATGAAACATGTATAATTTTATATTTATGGCATTCAAATCGTTCAACCATTTACTCATAGGATATGAATGAAGCACACGAGTAAATGACAAACTACTCCAAAAAGATATAAGTGAAGATCACTGAGTAGTTAAATAATTATGTAGCTATGTGAAGACTCTCTCTCATTTAAGAATTTCAGATCTTAGTATTTTATTCAAACAGCAAGCAAAGCTAAAGAAAATAAAATGACGATCCAAGCAAAACACATATCATGTGGTGAATAAAAATATAGCTCCAAGTAAAGTTACTGATGAACGAAGACGAAAGGGGGGGATGCCTTCCGGGGCATCCCCAAGCTTAGATGCTTGGTTATCCTTAAATATTACCTTGGGGTACCTTGGTCCTCCCCAATCTTAGACGCTTGCCACTCCTTATTCCGTAGTCCATCGAATCTTTACCCAAAACTTGAAAACTTCACAACACAAAACTTAACAGAAAATCTCGTGAGCTCCGTTAGCAAAAGAAAACAAAACACCACTTCAAGGTACTGTAATGAACTCATTCTTTATTTATATTGGTGTTAATCCTACTGTATTCCAACTTCTCTATGGTTTATAAACTATTTTACTAGCCATAGATTCATCAAAATAAGCAAACAACACATAGAAAACAGAATCTGTCAAAAACAGAACAGTCTGTAGTAATCTGTATCAAACGTATACTTATGGAACTCCAAAAATTCTAAAATAAATTTGTGGACCTGAGGAATTTGTCTAATAACCATCTTCAAAAAGAATCAACTAAATAGCACTCTCCAGTAAAAAGTTGAAGCAAATCTCGTGAGCGCTAAAGTTTCTGTTTTTTACAGCATGATCATAAAGACTTCACCCAAGTCTTCCCAAAGGTTCTACTTGGCACAAACACTAATTAAAACATAAAACCACATCTAAACAGAAGCTATATGGATTATTTATTCCTAAACAGAACCAAAGAGCAAGAAACTAAAATAAAATTGGGTTGCCTCCCAACAAGTGCTAACGTTTAATGCCCCTAGCTAGGCATGATGATTTCAATGATGCTCGCATAAAAGATAAGAATTGAAGCATAAAGAGAGCATCATGAAGAATATGAATAGCACATTTAAGTCTAACCCACTTCCTATGCATAGGAATTTTGTGAGGAAACAACTTATGGTAACAATAATCAACTAGCATAGGAAGGCAAAACAAACATAACTTTAAAACTTTAAGAAACATAGAGAGGAAACTTGATATTATTGCAATTCCTACAAGCATACATTCCTCCCTCATAATAATTTTCAGTAGCATCATGAATGAATTCAACAATATAACCAGCACCTAAAGCATTCTTTTCATGATCTACTTGCATAGAAATTTTACTACTCTCCACATAAGCAAGATTCTTCTCATTCGGAATAGTGGGAGTATCATAAGAGACCTGAATACTATTAATTGTTTCCACATTAAAAGAGTAAAGTTCAGAAAAAGAGGAATCATAATCATGACAAGTTTTATAAATATAATCATCACTACTTTTTATAGCATAAGTTTCATCACAATAATCATCATAAGTAGCAACTTTGTTCTCATCATAATCAATTGAAACCTCTTCCGAAATAGTGGATACATCACTAAATAAAGTCATGACCTCTCCAAATCCACTTTCATAAATATTATAAGATTCAACATCCTCCAATATTGTGGGATCACTACTTCCTAAAGTTGACACTCTTCCAAACCCACTTTCATCAATATAATCATCATAAGTAGGAGGCATGCTATCATTATTAAAAATTTGCATATCAAAACTTGGGAGACTAAAAATATCATGTTCATTAAACATAGCATCCCCAAGCTTGGAACAGACATTAATTGCAGCAAATATATTCTCAAAAACATCATCTTCATCAAACATAGCATCCCCAAGCTTGGGCCTTTTCGTATCATAAGCATAATCACTCTCATCATTAATAGTATGGATAGCAACAATAGTATAGCGATTGTCATATCCCAAACAAGTGCCAAAAATATTTCCAAGATCATAAGAAGTATCATTATCTTCCCAATCATAATCATCACAACAAGCAATAGGCATAACTAGATCATCATCAAGTGCATCATCTTCCACAATTATTTTTGATTCATTTTCATGAGGCACAACAATAATAGGAGCAACTTTATTTGGGAGAGATATCTTTTTACCTCTATTCCTTTTCTTTTCTTCTTCTTCACCACATCATGTGTGGGTTCAATCCTCTTTTTGGAGCTCCTTATTAATGAAATTGGTTGAATACAAGGCTCCTCCTTGTTACCCGATTCATCATAAGAAATAATAGGAGGATATTGGGAAGTCTCTTCCCTTTCATTAGTATTCTCTTCATCCTCTATTTGTTTTTTTTCTTTATGTAATTGGCAATATAAGGATTTTCAATGCAATTCACCGCACAATACATATAAATTTCTTCTAGATCAATATCGAGGAATTTCTCAAGGTTATATTCTGGAATATGCTTAGTTTGACATTTCATTTCTTTATAACCCAAAAGCAAACTAAGTTCATTATGATGTGCAAGGGAAATCAAATCATCACAATTTTTGGACACGTTTCGATCATGAAACAATTTGCATTTGATATTTAAATGACCATGTTCATTGCAAAGTTCACAAGTACGGTAAAGATATTTTAAATTTTCAGCACTCACATCTAGCCTTTCTTGCAACCATTTAGTTTCCAAGTACTTATGCCTCTGGAAATATCTATCTTCCCTATTTGGTGTGTACTTGCAAACCCAATGCACTCCACAAAAATTGACATGTTTATAAGAGGCATTTTCATCATAACTAGTGCAATCATCATTAGTACTATGGATATTCAAGGAGTTCATACTAAGAACATTGCAATAATGCTCATCATTCAAAGATTTAGTGCCAAATAGTTTAATGCATCCTTCTTCTAACACTTTGGCACAATTTTCCTTTCCATCATACTCACGAAAGATATTAAAAAGGTGAAGCATATGAGACAAACTCAATTCCATTTTTTTGTAGTTTTCTTTTATAAACTAAACTAGTGCTAAAACAAGAAACAAAAAGATTCAATTGCAAGATCTAAAGATATACCTTCAAGCACTCACCTCCGCAGCAACGGCGCCAGAAAAGAGCTTGATGTCTACTACGCAACCTTCTTCTTGTAGACGTTGTTGGGCCTCCAAGTGCAGAGGTTTGTAGGACAGTAGCAAATTTCCCTCAAGTGGATGACCTAAGGTTTATCAATCCGTGGGAGGCGTAGGATGAAGATGGTCTCTCTCAAGCAACCCTGCAACCAAATAACAAAGAGTCTCTTGTGTCCCAAACACACCCGATACAATGGTAAATTGTATAGGTGCACTAGTTCGGCGAAGAGATGGTGATACAAGTGCAATATGGATGGTAGATATAGGTTTTTGTAATCTGAAAATATAAAAACAGCAAGGTAACAAGTGGTAAAAGTGAGCGTAAACGGTATTGCAATGCGTTGAACCAAGGCGTAGGGTTCATACTTTCACTAGTGCAAGTTCTCTCAACAATAATAACATAATTGGATCATATAACTATCCCTCAACATGCAACAAAGAGTCCAATGTTACTAATAGCGGAGAACAAACAAAGAGATTATGGTAGGGTACGAAACCACCTCAAAGTTATTCTTTCCAATCCATCCGTTGGGCTATTCCTATAAGTGTCACAAACAGCCCTAGAGTTCTTACTAGGATAACACCTTAAGACACAAATCAAACAAAACCCTAATGTCACCTAGATACTCCAATATCACCTCAAGTATCCGTGGGTATGATTATATGATATGCATCACACAATCTCAGATTCATCTATTCAACCAACACATAGAACCTCAAAGAGTGCCCCAAAGTTTCTACCGGAGAATCAAGACAAAAACGTGTGCCAACCCATATGCATAGGTTCATGGGCGGAACCCGCAAGTTGATCACCAAAAGATACATCAAGTGAATCACGTGATATCCCATTGTCACCACTGATATGCACGGCAAGACATACATCAAGTGTTCTCAAATCATTAAAGACTCAATCCGATAAGATTACTTCAAAGGGAAAACTCAATCCATTACAAGAGAGTAGAGGGGGAGAAGCAACATAAGATCCAATGATAATAGCAAAGCTTGTGATACATCAAGATTGAATCACCTCAAGAACACGAGAGAGAGAGAGAGAGATCAAACACATAGCTACTGGTACATACCCTCAGCCCCGAGGGTGAACTACTCCCTCCTCGTCATGGAGAGCGCCGGGATGATGAAGATGGCCACCGGTGAGGGTTCCCCCCTCTGGCAGGGTGCTGGAATAGGGTCCCGATTGACTTTTGGTGGCTACAGAGGCTTGCGGCGGCGGAACTCCAGATCTATTCCGTCCTTCGATCGTTTTAGGGTATATGGGTATATATAGGTGAAAGAAGTATGTCAGGGGAGCCACGAGGGGCCCACGAGGGTGGAGGGCGCGCCCAAGGGGGGTGGGCGCGCCCCCCTACCTCGTGGCTCCCTCGTTTCTTTCCTGACGTGCACTCCAAGTCTTTCAGGTAGCTTTCCTTCCAAAAATAACTTCTCCAGAAGGTTTCATTCCATTTCGACTCCGTTTGATATTCCTTTTCTTCGAAACACTAAAACAAGGAAAAAACAGGAACTGGCACTGGGCTTTGGGTTAATAGATTAGTCCCAAAAATAATATAAAAGTGTTTAATAAAGCCCATAAACATCCAAAACACATAATATAATAGCATGAATACTTCATAAATTATAGATACGTTGGAGACGTATCAAGGCACAACCAGGAAATTATTGTGGTCAAGTACAACCTCAAGAACACGCCTGACAGCAATGCTACAGGAAAACACTAGTTCAGGACACGTGGCGACAAGGACACAACAACTGGATAGTTTAGCAGTAGAACTCATCCTCGGGTATTCCAGTTCACACGACATGACTTTGAGAACTTCATCTCCACCGCGGACTTGGTTCAAATTCAAACAGAAACCATATTTTATTACTACCTCCGTTCAGAAATATAAGATGATTTTCGATATTATACTCCATATATGACTACATATATGCACAGAAATGAGTGAACAAAGACACTAGAACATGTCTTCAAAGGCATGAGAACAGAGGGATTACTTGCAATATCCATAACATAAGTTACTGAGGCAAATATACCCTCTTCAAAGGTAGCATTGATGTTCATAAAGTACTCCCTCCATCCCAAAATTCTTGTCTTAGATTTGTCTAGATACGGATGGATCAAGTCACATTTTAGTATTAGATACATCCGTATCTAGACAATCTAAGACAAGAAATTTGGGACAGAGGGAGTAGTTGAAAGTAATCTATAAGAAATCAGTGTCAACCTCTCGCATGTTTTGGTCAAAAGAGGAATTTAGAACCGTCATTTGGCACACAAAAATCACATGCAAGATCACCCAGAAAGTTGTACTACTAGTACTAGTACTGCGTGTTAGATGAAAAAACATGATCGAGATCGAGAAAAAGATCGTCGAGAAGAGATATTACCTGGACTTGCTTAATGAGGGATCCCTAAGAGGGGGGCTTGGACAGGGCGATGGCTTTGAGCTTCTCTGCGGTAGTCTCGGCGGGGTGCTTGCGCTTCTTCGTACCATGAGCCTCGACGGTTTTGGCCAGAGCCATAGACATCACTTCGGCCGATGCTCCAGCGTCCATCAAGAAACTGTCAAATAGAAATAAAAGAAAAGAAACCACAATCACAAACCCAAAAGAAGAAAAGAGAGGGAGTTATAGGATCAGTCTCGGGGTTGCAAGACCGGGCCTTGGCCAGAATCAACACATTGATGCGCTCACCTTTCCTTCTTTGGGAGAGAAAAACATTGGCAGAAGCAGGTCAGGGTTTTCTTAAAGAAATGAGGAACAAGATGAGGGAGAAGCGAGTTGGGTAGAGAGGAAGCTGAGAGAGAAGAGTGAAATGATGGTTGCTTCGTCCGTCCAACTTACTGCTGGAAAGGAGGGGGTTTTGTGATTTGACGGCTCATTGGGCATTACCGCGGCGCTTCGATCGGGGTAGTCTACCGTCACTCTATACGGAGTAATTTAGTGCATGGCTGGTGGACCCCGATGCTGGCTGTCCCACACGTCGGCGAAAGTGAGTAATTTAGTGCATGGCTGGAGGAGGATCCGCACGGTAGAGCGTGTCCACTATTTTTCTGAAGAAAAAAATGATTACAGCAAGCGTTTCCACTCTTACGACGAAGGAGTGCGAAACACGGCATCCACTTGAACATACACAGTGCTCCTACTACCAGGCATGTGCAGTGGTTCATACGTCAGTACTACATAATCTTGTTGCTAGTGTAGTAAGATATGACGACAACAAATGATGTTGTGCGCATGTCAACTATATTAACAGTAATGTAGTAACATAGTACCGCTTTCTCGACTGTCCTGTCGAGAATGAACGGTGAGATCAATGTTAACAGAACTAGGTGTACAGCGCACGGAGAGTATGGTGCTACAGTACTCCACAAAACATGAACCATATGAAGCACGAATAGTGTTAGGCAGGGTGTATGAAGGGTGCACGGGATGGGAGCAAAAGTTCCCTTCTCGACCCACTTTTGGGTGTTTGGCAGAGTGCATGAAGGGTGCATGAGTCCAATCTAGTAGGTTAACACAAATACACGAAGAGGAAACACCTAGATTGAGATGAGAATGCAACCAAACACACCCACACACTTTGTGCTACAGTGGCTGATCTGCACCGTCTGAGTTTGATCCAATGGTCATGTTGCGCAAAGACATGGACATGCCCATGAAGAGGGCGCCTAAACACCAAAGAAGTCCCTCTACTTCTCGAGGCGCACGACGTTGGTGATGCAGGGGGCGAAACGGCTGAAAGGCAATGCAATCTACGGGAAGGCGGGTGGAGCCAGCCGAGGAGCGGGGAATCTTTTGGTTTTCACCATGGTAAAACACCAGTCGACGACTTCTCACATCAGGGAGCAGTGGGTTTTATAGGCGGAGTCATCGTGACTAATTGCTGCCGCACCTGCTCCCGTCAATCAAAAATTAAAAATCCCGCTGCGCCTGCTCCTGTCAATCAAAAAATTAAAAATCCTGCCGCACTCAAACACCTGAGCAACACCGCGGTGGATATTTAAATTTACCTGCCAGCAAGTAGATAAAAAAAGGGGTGAAAAAACAAATGTGGCGGCGGCCTAGCTAATCGGTCGTACTAGCCCAACTAGCTAGCCACTGTGCTTCACTGATGTACTCGGCGGGAAAAGTGGTCTTTCGTGATTTGACGACTCATTTACTTGCTTCGGCGAAAACACGCGGTAGGGCGTCCCACGTCAGGAAGAATATATGCGTGCACCACCCGGGAGGACCCCGAAACCGCGTGGTAGGGTGTGCCATGTCTCGGCATGGAGGAAAAATGTGCGTGTAAAAATTTACTGTATCAGACATAGTAACTATGGTTCGACCTCGGGACCCAGCCAGTCGGTCGAAAACACCCCACTAGCCACACAGCTTCATCATGATAACATGGCACGGAGGATAGGTGTAGTTAGCTCCGTCTCGACCAGCCACACCATCTCTTGTTCTAGGCGATTCTTCTATTTTCCAAGCTTGTTTTAGTTGTAATAACACCACGGCAAGCTAGCGCCGCTCTTCGTGTGTGCCTGTGCAAAGGTTAGATGATGGAGAGAAGAGAGAGAACGCAGACCTGGGACCCACCAGTAAGTGAGTCAACGGTCATGCACATGTTGACGAGGCACTCCCTCTACTCTACTCAACGTAATACTATATAAAATCAAGTTATGGGACAAAGCCAACAATCGTTGTTGTTTCAGGCTATCGACTTACGCTTTGTAGTCCAGGTTGCCAGTTCGAATCTCATCTTCAGATTTGTTAGTTTTAGGTCCAAATTTGATTAATGACAAGTGGGACCCCGTGTGTTGTTCTGATATTTCAGTGTAGGATGATTTTTTTGAACAAACACTTTGCACGGTTAGACAAGTAATGGCACAAGTTACACGTATTTTGCAAGTTTACGAACAAAAATGACAGCGGCATAGAATATCACATCCACCCCGCAGCTTACATGCTATGGTGATACGAGTTTTTACACCGTTGGAAGTGAGATCCAATGGCTTGGGAGTAGTCTTTGTAATTATGCGCAATTTCCAAACTCTCCAAAGGTTTTTTTGCAAATAAAACATTCAGGCCTCGTGTGTGTCGCTGCATCTTGGATCCAACGGCTCCCCATTGCTCATATTAGGTGCTCCCCCTCGACCTCGTATGATCAATGATCAGATGGCACATGCGTAGTACTTGTACTTTCTGCGCAATTCCCAAACTCTTTCAGCCGTATATTGCTAAAACATTCAAACCTCCTACCGTGGGCCGTTAGATCTCCGTGAACTCGTATCACCATAGAATCTATGGTGCAGGAGCACCTCATATCCTCCCGTGCGAGAAAACATAAGGTGCTCTCACAGCTTGGATGCTACGATGATACGAGCTTCAAGGTCGTTTGATCTGAGATCCAATGGCATCTAAGAAGTCTTTGTTCTTGTAAGCAGTGGCTAAACTCTTTGGGGGCTTTTCTGCAAAAAACCATTTGAACCACCGAGGAGGTATTGGGTCACAAATCCAATGGCTCCGAAGAGCTTGTATCACCAAAGCATCTAAGGTGTGGTAGCACATGATATTCTTACATACAGGAGAATATGATGTCCTCCTTCATCTTAGATGCTACGGTGATACGAGCTTCAAGGTCATTGGATATGGGATCCAAGGGCATCTGGGTAGTTTTTGTACAAATTGTGTGCAATTCTCAAACTCATCAAGGTTTCCTGTAAAAATATTAAGACATCATGTGAGCTGCTATATCTCAGATCTACAAGCTCCAAGCAACTTGTATCGGCATATAGCATCTAAGGTATGGGGGCACATGATATTCTCCTGGGGAGGAGGGGTGGGGGGTGCAAAACCAATCGGTGGTTGGGAGGGTGGGGACAAATATAATCTAAACAACCCTAAACAGAGCTTCACAATTTTATCTAAGGTCGAGGGGGTGACCCCCGACAATCATAGCTATGCCTAATTAAACACAACATTTGCATGTACTGTAGTACTAGACTTAATATTCATGTTTCAGTTTCATGTTCGTTTTAAATATTGAATTGAGGACCATGCATGTCTTACATTTTACTCCCTTCGTTCCTAAATATTAGTCTTTTTAGAGATTTCTAGTGGAATGGAACATACAGATGTATATAGACATATTTTAGAGTGTAGATTCACTCATTTTGCTCCATATGTAGTCGCTTGTTGAAATCTCTAAAAGACTAATGTTTAGGAACATAAGGAGTATTTTTGAATTTGTGTCATACATGCATGGTTTGGAAAAATAGATGCACTATACTTATTGGATTGTTGTTGTGTTCGTGTGTGGGTGTCTCTCTCTCTCTCTCTGTGTGGTCATATGCTTGATACATACAAAGTTTTCTCAGCTCCGTATTGTTCATCTTTTAAATTTGAATTTGCATTGAAAAACTTACCAGGGATACCATGAAATGTGAAATCCATGTTGAGATCACTATATCACAAACTCACTCTAATTCAACAACTCGTCATAAATCAATTACCACGTTGAGATTAGTATTTGCAAGGAAAATACGGGCATTGTAATACACATAGATTCGTTCGGCAATTTAAAAGGTTCCTTTCGTATTATCGGATGGTAGGACCCAACAGTGTACCAGCCAAACCTTGGCTCATGTTGATCCTAAAAAAAAAACCGGCCTCGTGTCCTTCTGGTGGCGTGCATGGTACGCACATTAGGCAACCCCAACTAGTCGAGCCTCCGCATTTCGAGTCGAAATATATGTCGGCCAGAATTCTAGCCCTAGGAAATTCCCCTCATGTGCCCGGTCCATAATGACTACTGATGAACAATGGAGGGATGCTTTAGTAACTAGACAACGTTACCTACCGTGCCGAGCATGGCTCAATTCCCTCGGTCGCCGCTCACCAAGGTCACCCGTCAACTGCATTGCCTAGTACTACTACTACTACACCAGGATGAGCACAGAATTGAGCCTGTTTGTTCATGCCTAGTACTTGAGTTAATATATCAGGCAATGCACTGGTACAGAGGGATTATCCTTTTGCTCTGCATATATAACTTGTCTGAAGTCTTACTAAGCAAAATGTTTGACCAAATCCTTTCTTAAGAAATACAACAGGACAGATGTATGGCTTGAAAATTTATTACATGATGCAGGTTATGATATTGTTTCGAATCCTGGATCTTAAATTTCAGAAAATCCAAAAGTGACCATAAATTCTTGAAACTGAGCATGGTCACGTGATATGGCATAAATATTACTTTGTAATTTTTTCTTCAATTTGAGAAAAGCTGCTTATGACAAGTTGCACAAATGAAGAGACAAGGTATTTTGGAACAAAGACCTATCACGTTAAGGCGAACGCTTTCACTATTGAAACCGTGGGCGTTTACGTGCCACCACGAGTCCCGCTTCTCATCGGCAGGTGTCGTCTAAGCAAGCGTGTGAGTCAATGGGAGGCGTGCAAGCAGACCGCTGCACCGGCTAACAAGGAGGCGTGCAAGCAGACCGCTCTGTAGGCTCACCGGGAGGCGAGCCCTTTGACCAGGCTCCGCCGCCCACCTTCGTCCCAACTGCTCCCACTTTTAATGTCGCCAGCGCCGCAGTTTAAAATCAACCCCGCACTACCAGGTATCGCTACAATCTTCTCTCTTCCTCTCCGATTCTCCTATCGTCTACCTCCAACCAGCTTGACCTAAACGTACGCCATGCCGCATCACAATGGTCTGCCCTTAGTCTTCCAGTTTCCTGAGGAAGACACCCGGCTGGAGTCTCAAGAACATAAGGGGATTTGGGACGAGCTTGAACTGGCCTTGCGGGAAGACATAACACTTGTCCCCGCTCCCGTTCTGGCTCCCGTCGCCCCGACTGCGCCAGCGCCCATCCCCGTGGCATTGATGGGCTGGGAGCCGCACATTGTCGCCGAGCTTGATGCCACGGGGTTCCACGAGGTCCCCGCTGATTTTCACGCACTCGTGCACCTGCCAGCGCATGCGCCTGCGCGTGCACTGACGTGCGCGCCCGTGCCGGTGCCCGTGCACACGAATGTCTCCGCCACGCCGTTGACAGCGCCTGTCCCCGCGCGGGTGCCAGTGCCCCCCTCAGCGGCATGGATGGCCGCCGTCGACCGCTTCCTTGCACCAACGCCAGTCGCCTCCTCCCGCCAGTTGACTCGCTCCGGAGTCCAGAACATTTTGGCCTTCCTTGAAGCTAGGCCAACGTCCAGGAGTACACCAACAACGGCGCAAGGCGCCGCTGTCGCCGTCGGTCAGTGGCCCGACGACACACAGAGCACGGCAGAGGAGCCGCTTCCCACCGCAAGACGCCCCCGCCGCCGCCGCGTAATCTAAATTTGCCATGAAAAACATTCGGATTGCCATGCTTAAAATACGAACGTTTATCATTTTCATTTATTTAGATCGATCGTCGTATAATTTAAAGTCGGAGTCAGACTGAACGAAATCTATGGTTTGATCGACTGAATGTTCTACTAGAGCCGTATCAAATTAAATATAAAATGTCATCAAGCCACATGTATTCCTTGTCATCCAACGACCTAGACTACTTCAATGTCGAGCGCTCAACATGTTTAGCATGTAGTTAATTTCATGCAAAAAATAGTGCTAATCACATAATAACACGCAAATAATATCCTACTTAATATCTGCATGCACTTAATATACTTCCAAATTAACGTGCATTGCACGTACACACTAACTAGTGCTGCTAGCACGTGAAACTGGTGCCGTAACTTGTGAACGCGTCCAGATATGGTCAACGGCAACATCGCCCATGAGTTTTTCGTGTTTGCCCGTGCGTCTAAATGCAGAAGGGGAGGAGAGAGAGAGAGCAGACATGGAGCCCACCAGTAAGTGAAGGCGAATAGTACTAAAAATAGTATTACATGTTATCAATTAAATAGGTTGTGGTAATATAAAAACATTATGTGAACAAAGGGAGGTACTATTGACGTGCGGCTTGAAGGCCCCGGTCGCATGTTCGATCCTCGTCCTTTATTTTTTAATTTGTATATGGGTCCAAATTTGTTTCATGACATGTGGGCCCCTCGGTGTGTAGTTTGTAGCACTTTAATTTGTGGGTCGAAATTTGTTCCATTCCAAGTGGACTATCAGTGTGTAGTTTTGTAGCTTATTTATAATAATTAAAGAGAACAACAGAGTTTTTTGCAATAATACCATGGTGCGATGTTGAAGGCGAGAAAGGACATGTGAGAGAGCGATGACCGAGCTAGAGGGAAATCAACTAGGGGAGTTGCGGGGGTTACAACGGTGTTTCGAGTAGTTGTGGGCCGAATGCTACAAAAATATAATCTAAACCGACCGGAATAAATGCCTACACAAATTAATCCAAGGTTGGAGTTCCCCTCGCAATGTAAATAGCTCCGGCTTTGCGAGGGATGGAGAGGTAGCTTCAATGTGTGGAAGATACAGCGTGAGAAAGCGAGGTCAATCGAGAGACATATAGATAGAGAGACAAAGTGAGTGTGGTCCGACATTCATTGAACAAATATATATGCTCTAGAGAGATATTGTTCGATTGAGCTTTTGGAAAGGTTAGGGCTGTAAGATAGAGCTTGAGAGATGATCCAGTCAGAGACGTGTAGATATATTTTGTGCGAGGGAGGAAGCAAGGTCAACCGATCACATAGGGTCATCGTGCGATCGAAAGAGTGAGACGGGTTGGAGAGAGTGACCTAGATAGACAATGTGCGTGAGAGAGTATACAAGGTGAGTAAGTCGAATTGGGCTCAAACATGGTGATATATCATTTTTGTCCGAGAAAGAGCAAGGTCAATCGAGACATACAAAGAGAGAGAGAGAGAGAGAGAGAGAGAGGAGAGGGAGGGAGAGAGAGAGAGCGTGGCCCGCCATGAGGTCGAAAGAGTGGGGGCGGCTTCGATGGACTGACCTAGATAGACAATCTGCGTGAGAGAGTGTAGAGTGTGTCGATCGGGGCCCGAACAGGGAAATATATCATTTGTTTGTGAAAGAAAATGAGGTTAAACGAGACTCAGATAAAGAGAGCGAGATTGAGCGAGTGTGGCCCGCCATGCGGAAGAAAGAGTGAGACAGTCTCAAGGGAGTGACCTAGATAGACAACGTGCATGCGTGCACACGAGAGGTTGGGGGGCTAGATAGGCAATGCATGTATTTAGCGCGAGAGGGTGAGAGGGAGAGGGAGAGAGAGAGAGCTCGGCATGGGGTGCAATGGCGGGTGTGTGAGGTAAATACATTTCATAAGTAACATGTGTGCGCGGTGGGGGGGCCTAAAAACAACATTTGAATGTAGATAGTATGAGACTTAATATCGATGTTTCAATTCGGTATACATTGTAAGATTTGAACTGAGGACCATGCATATGGGTAATTATTTCGAATTCGTGCCATACTAGGTTTTGAAAAGTTTACATTGACTCGATTTGTTGTGCTATTTTGTAGGTCATATGTTTGAATCCATCCAAAAGTTTTCTCACTACCATGGTGTTCATCATATACATATGAATTTGTATTAAAAAAGTAGTGTGGATACAGTGAAATGAGAAATCCATGTTAGAATTGGAGATCGCTATGTGACACACACTCTAATTCAAATAACTAATTATGTGACACACACTCTAATCCACGTTAGCGTGGATACCGTGGATATCGTTTCGATTTTTTTTTCAAATAACTCCTCATTAATTAATTTATAGTATCTCGTTTCGAATGACTAATTATTGCAAGGAAAACACATGCATGGTAATTTATACAGATTGGTTTGCAGATGAAAGAAGATTCGTTTGCATTCTCAAATGTAGGTGCACCAGGCAGACCAGGGTCGTGTCGTGGTGGTCGCGTGTGTCGGACGGACGCTTAGCACCCAGCCACCACCCCCTCACCCCCCAAAAAAAGGATGACGACAAAATAAGTTTGCGCTTCCATGTTTCAGATTGAAATAACTGGCGGCCCCAATTCCAGCCCTGCAAAATCTCCCTTCTCCATCGTCCCCTTCCACGCCCAGATTTCTTAAATCCCTAATTCGCCGCCAACCCAAGCAAAGTTCGAATCGCCCCTCGTCTCGTCTCTTTCCCCACCTCTGTGCCGGACGATGACGACGAAGACGACGGTCGCGCTTCACCACCGCACCGGAGCTACCTCATCTACGCCCTCGTCCACCACACCGGGTGGTCCACCGACAACATCGGCCGCCGCAACCAACGTGCCTCACAGACACCGACTTCCACCGCATCAGGTGCGCTTCACCGACGTCGTCTCCCAACTCACCGGGGCTACTTCACCGAGCACATCGTCGCGCCTCCGCCCCCCGAGGCCGCTGGGGCTTCACCAACGGTCTCATCCACCGCATTGTAGTGCTCCGCTGCCACTCAAGATCTGCATCTGTGTGCGGCCATCCAATGTAAGTGCATCACCCTCAACGGCTCTGAAGTGACCCGCACTCTAGCTAGGCGAGCATGCCCAAACGTCGGCCCGAACCAGGTATCCAGACATCACTCCCTTGTGCACTATTCCGACAATGTTTGGATATCCTTTCACTGCTCTCTTAGCTTACACGCCTATCCAACTCTGACTTTAACTCTTATTTCTTCTGGAGATATCATCTGAAACAAGCAAATCCATTTTTTAGCGAAGCATGACGGCGCTACGGGATCTGGTACACATCCTGCACACCCATATAACCTTGTAAGTATCTGTCCTCCGGTACAACAGCAAGGTCGATTCCTCTTATTTGATCAGCCATTCGCCGTGTCAAAAATGCAGAGGGGGATGCAAGTAGTACAAGGCCTGCACATCCAAGCAAGTGGTAACATGGACTTGTACATGGAACATCCCAAGCGCAAGCAGAGCTGAAGTGAGCCTGTACAATGAGCTAGCATAAGTCCCTGCATTTCATTTAGTTCATACTGGCATTCGTGTATGATTTGTGTGCAGTGGCGGATCCATGAATTCAAGTTACCAGGGGCGAACATTTAATTTAAAAAATACGAAGGCACTTGCACTCCGGAAATCAACATAACTTGAGAAATGTGAAGCTACATGCACTTTGAAAACCAGCTAATGATCGAAAGTAGTTCAGATTATAAACACTAAATGACGCAAGCACCAAAAAACACAAAATGCAACATGGTGTAAAAGGACTACAAACGTGGTCTGTACCTGCTTGAATTATTCGTCTCTGGCTAAAAATATCGAAGTGTAATTGCACCTATAACCAGTGCGCAAACTGCATATCAATATATCTATCCTGCACAAGTATGCCAATAGTTTCAAACAACAGATTAGAAAAGTATTTATGCTATGTTGTCATGATACGGGGACTTTCTGGTAGATGGCCTTGACGTTTCCTCAAGCCATGAAAATGCACTATAATTTGCTTGTCATCAATGCCTGCAAATCTCTATGTCTCTCTCAACATAGAAGATCATCATTAGACACTAAATCCTTCAATGAGAGCTTGCAAAATGCTTGCATTAGATGCCTCATTAGACACTATATGTTCATCACTAGGAGCATGTAAAATGTTTGCATCAAATCCTTCATTAGCAGTCTGTTCATTGGACACTTCAGGCTCAAGAACAACATGAGCTTGGATGTTTGCACCGGAAACTTGATTAGATACATCAGATTCAGTCAGTTCAGTATTGATTGGGGGAGTTATAAAATAAGTAGAAATTGGTTTCATTTTCTCATAGATTCCCTACATACAAGCAGTTTTACAACACCATCAGGTTTAACTATTGGCCAGAAATTGAAGAGTTGAATTAGATATAATCAGGGATGCGATGTACCTGCTCGTTGCGCATGCTACTCTTGCAAGCTGCGACTGTCCGTTTGCGCAAGCTCGATGCCATGCCCGTGCTGCCGCCACTGCCTCCCATGCAGGCTACACCCAGGGTTGGATCTTCATCTTCTTGTCCTTCCGTTCGCTTGAAGCCCAGCGACCGCCCTCTAACGAGGGCGCGAGGAAGTGTTGTGTCGGTCTGTCCAGCGGCGGCTAGGTTAGGAGCGAACCAGACTGGAGGCTGGAGCGGATGAATTGGGATTTTTCCTGCTGTCAATCGATATGGGAGGCGCTCGTTTGGGCCGCGAGCCTACTATAGGGCCTGCCTTCCACTTATGTTATTGGCCTATCCAAATTGAAACATTTTTCTTCATTTTTTACATTGCCTGCTCGTGCGTTGGGACGAACAAAACTAGCCTGGGCCAACCTGGACGACGCAAACTAGGTGCACACTTTCAAGCCACCCGAGGCAGCCTCCCATACTAGCCCCTATGGTGGTGTCGCCCCTTTTTCCATGTATGATAGGGGTAGTGAAAAATATTCCAGTGGCTCTTTTGATTTACCCACAGAATGGTTGAATTTCTTGTTTATATGAACTGAGTTTGCCAATAATGTGAAGGATGCCAGTCTTTTCATCCTATTGTAGATTGTTTGATCTCGATATGCCAAAAGTAATCACATGAAATATACAGTAAAAGCCAGTGTGATGTGTGTGGCTACAACTAGTTTGACTACATGTCCTCTTATAACATATCAAGGACGCACCATCTTACCAGATTAACCATTCGACTTACCAATGCAGTGTGGGAAGAAAGAAGTATTGGGACTGCGTATCCAAGCAATTGATGCCATGGACTCCTTCGTACAACCTTGTAAGCGAAAAAGAAGTTGCAGTGTTCCTGTACAAAGAACTAGCGTAAGTTCAGTTACCTACTTCTCGGAATTTTAGTTAGCCACTTATTGCAAAATTGTTCAATTATGTTGCTTGGCTTAATTTAGTTTGCTACTGATTACATAATGCCACAGCCTGTTAATCCTATTATAGACTGCGCCTATCTATGTGTTTGATACTTACTGTTAAGAATTACCTGTTTGTCTGAACTTAAATAGCTACTTGTTTGTTTAACTACTTTGCTGCTGCAACAACGGGTTACAATGATGTTAATAACTACTTTTCAGCATCGAATTGAAACTCTTTAATTCCTTGTTTGTTTAACTGGTTTGCTGTTATAACTCCCAGTTGAGATGTTTGCTAACTTCAACTTTCCTGAATCCAATCGGAACTTTAATGGCAAAACAGGTTAGCACAAGATCAAAGAGCGAGGTCCCCATGGACGTTGTATCATCCCACAGCAGTGGCACAAGCCCAATCGTGCATTATGAATTGCCAACTGCTGATGCTCTAGAGACTAAAATAGTGGTAGAAAGAGATTCTGCTTCTGCACTTAGAGATGAAGTTGGCATGTTGAGGAAGCAAACAACACAATTAGTAGCAGTACTCAAGACAACCATTAAATATTTGGTGGATTTCAAAATGAAGCAAGCTGAGACTGACCACATTGTTAAGGTCCTGAAGGAAAAAAGGAAATTAAATTCCCACTTGGTAAATCATAGGTGAAATGTTCTTTCCATCGTTGAATAACCTTTGTGTTATTTGTTCATGTAATCAATCAAACCATTTGTTTTAGAGATCATGTAATAATTGTTTTTTGTTTTTTGTTTTTTGGTTTGTAATTTTATTTGAGCACAAGTCTGTATTAATTGATAAGACTCGAAGACATGTCATTTTGATTGCCGTGCCAGACCTACAAATATGCCAATCGGGCTGAATGTGCATTCAGCAATAATAGTAGTATATATGGACCATAAGTGGCACACATCGGAAGGGCCAAGATGCTGTAGTAGCTTGGCTAAAAAAGGATGCTGTTGTAGCAAAGAAAAGTACATCGGCCTGGCTTATGTATGTTAGTTGATACTATTTATCCATATACTCTATAAGTGTTTATATGTCTGTTAGTTCTGTACATTCTTGGTTGATTGACTCGGTATTTGAATCTTGATACATCACTTGTGTACATATCTAAATGGGAGTACACATTATGCTGCGTGTGACATTTGAGTTGGACATGAAGTGTTCCAAATATTCAAATTCACCTTAAACTAGATTCTAGCTTCTGAATTTGAGTATCGGCATTTGTAAACCATATTCATATATGACAGTGGAATACATCTTTGTCGTCCTTTTGAAGATATATAAAAACACATAGAATGATTTATAAAGATTCGTATAGGAATACAAAATGGATTCGAATTTAGTTGCCAGGGTAAACGTGGATGCTTATTGTCCCAAAATTCGAAAGAAGCGGCAAAATGTCCACTCCCACGTCGGCTGCCCGAAGCCAAGTGTTTGGGAGATGGAAATTACTGTCTACCCATTACACGGACAATCCACCGGCCTGATTTCCACTGCTCTAAATAGGGGTAGGATAGTAACTTCAATTAGACGTGACACGACCACCTCTGAGCCCATTCCAACACGGTGGGTGCCAAACATGGGCGGCAAAACACATTTGATTCAAGCTCGTCCGAAAGACCTCTGTTTCTCCCTCCATTTCCCCATTCATACATGGTAGACGGCAAAACAAACTCGACTCGGCCGAAATCGATGTAGGCAAATATTTTCAATAGGGGCAGGTTTGTAACTTCACTCAGACATGACACAACCGCC
This sequence comes from Triticum dicoccoides, assembly GCF_002162155.2. Taxonomy (NCBI): domain Eukaryota; kingdom Viridiplantae; phylum Streptophyta; class Magnoliopsida; order Poales; family Poaceae; genus Triticum; species Triticum dicoccoides. The sequence continues at coordinate 735,233,629 of NC_041382.1, forward strand.
CTACCTGTCAACCCCGTTCATACACCGTGGGCGCCAACCATGGGCTCCAACCACCCTCTCCTCGCCCGAAATCGCTCTGGGCAAATATTGGTGAGATGCGAGATTACCGTCGTATCCCCAACCTACGAGACATCCAAATTTTAAACGGGGTCTAAGTTCGTAACTTTCCCATATTTCAGACATGCGTGTCCCAAAAACATGGTTCCCCGTACCTCTCCCTCCATTTTCCCATTCATACACTATCTGCGCTAGAACACCATCCCCACACCAGCCTCCGTTCGCCACCCCATCCATCGCCGCCGTCCTCCACCACATCCATCGCAGTCGTCCTCCACCACATCCATCTCCACCGTCCTCCACCATGATGGAGTGCCTACCAAGACCGCATCATCCACTGCTAGAGATGGACGTTTCTCATCCACGGCGACAGACCAAGAGCCTTGCATCACGTCCTCTCGGTTCATCGGCGTCGTCGTCCTCTTTGCTGGTGCCGCTCACACCGCAATGAGACTTATCCCCCGATGCACCCGTCTACCGTCACAGACCTGCTTCAATGCCACCGACAGCCATCGCACCCCCGATGCCTACACGACGCCGCAAGAGAAGTGGTACTTCATATCTCCTCAACTTTTTGATCTCAACCAGAAAATAGATCTTAACTTGGTTACTCTACTTTCTTTTGAACTCTTAGAATTTAGTTCTTAGTTCGAAGCAAACAATGGCTGCTAAATATCATTTCTCTGGTTTCCCCCTTTTATGATCAGTATACAATCAGAATACGTGCTTCGTGTCATAATAGCACTGCTCGACCCATCAAGCTAAACAAGCTTAGTTGTTCAAATAAGAATCTGATATTATTAAAATAGATTCATTTAATTGGTCAGCTAAATGTTCCTAAATTAGTTTCAAAAATGCATGTTCGCCGCTCAGGTGTGTATCTCTACAGGGTGCCCACGGTGGGTCAGCCCACCCTGGGATTTTGGGTCGTCCCAGGCCCCGATTCCCCTCTATTCTGCTGCGCGCTTCTGATCTCTACTCGCCCCCAGCTGCCTACCTCGCTGGCGACTTGCCGTCCCCGGACGGCATGACTCTAGGAGGAGATGCTGGACTAACAGGAGGTCAGGAGCCGCTCGCCCAACAACGTCACCGCTGCCCGGGCGCGCCGCCGTGCCTACCTTCCCAGTCCGTTCAGGGCTCAGGCGTGCGCACCCACTAAGCCAACCCAATTTATCCTGAGATAAGTCCTCAACACTTAGCAACCACTCCTCGTCACCCATTTTCTAATTGATTCATTACTCATTAGGCAGGACTGTCATTAGGGTTTGTTGTGTGCTCAGTGCTACCTACACTTAATGGTTCAAATGTATTTCGATAATCTTTAGTACCTGTAAAGTTCACACGGTTTTCAAAATTCTGGCCCTAGGAACAGACACTAGTCATTTTGGATTGTTGGTCGTAGTGACAAAAGCCAGATTACTACTGCAAGGTTTGTTGAAAATTTTACTTGTCTTTCTTACTCATTCTATATAATATCCAATTATTCACATCGATTAGTTGCAAACAATAAGTGCTAGACAAACTTCTTGATTCAGATTTTGGACGGTCTCTTACTGCAGTTACAATTCTGCATACTTGTCCTAGTAAGCTCACAAGTAAATGATTGATTCACTACATCTATGCTTTGCCTTGTCATATTTGTTGTCAATATTCTTCTAGGGTGGACCACCCTATTTCTAAATACTGCAACCGTAGACATGAGTGAATAGTATTTCTCTATGTGATCTCATGTATGGGCAACGAACACTGCATTGTATAGAAAGAAAGTGTCATTTCCAGCTTTTACATAGGCTTCCATCTTTTACATGGAATACAATCTGCCTACTTGCTTTGTGTCACACTACCAACACTCCATCCTTGAAGATAAACATTATGCCACTCATAATTCCTTAGTTTATTTGTTCAAATACGAATTTCATATGATTCTAATGTTCCTACTTCAGTTTTGAAATGTGTGTCTGCCTGTTATAGAGACATAAGGGGTTTGCATTTCTGTGTGTGGTCTGGTCAGCACGGTTGGGGGGTGAACTTTGCATATGCATGTGTTTATAGGGAGACACTCTTCGAGTTGAATCCGCAATGCATTCCATAGAAATCTGACTACTTTTTATGTTTTCATGAATCTCAGATTCTGAACAGCATCATAATGATTATGAGCTTGAGCGCATGAAAAGAATAAAGCAGAACAATGCCATGGCTGTCAAACTTGGCATTAAGGGACTGAAATCAAGTCTGGATGCAATGCAATGAAAACACTCTCCACCTACAGATTCATGCTCAGAATATGATCCTAACAGTCATTCTGAGCTAGAGGGAGATCTAAGTCAATGTAGCTCCCTAGTGGGGGAGTCAGAGGAAGATGCCCTATCTTATTCACCCATCAAGGTGCTAGCTCTAACTTTCCAAGGTTATATTTGTCGCACATATCTTGCAACTGATGCATTGCATTGCTTCTACTTTCTTGAACTACCATTAGCTTAGTTTACACATCGTGTGTGTCAATACGCCCTGCCTATCCATTTTCAGTACATATTCCATCTGTCATCATACCTATCCATTCAACTGCTGTTCTTGTGTATCAGACGTTCAAAAGGAAGAGGGCGATTGCTGATCATGGAGGAGCACAAGCAAAGTATTTGGAAAAGGTAGTGGCGCCTGATAAATCAAATATCCCATTAGGTGTAGTTGCAATATCACCTGATCCACAAAACACCCCAACTCTAGCAGACTCTATCCCTACTACACTGGTCATTTCTGATGCCCCAACTCAGTAGACCCCAACTGCAGCAAACATTATGATCATGCCAGTTGACATAGCACCAGCTCTATGACGCAATACCCCCATTCCAGCAAAGAGTACACCAAATCCAGTTGCCAAATCCCTTTTCGAACCAGAGAGAGCCCCAATTGTAGCAAATAGGACCCCTGTTCCATTTCTTCCCAGTTTAGAAGACAAAGCTTATATTGTTGTCAGGAACTTTATGCGCATCTTTCCTTCATGGAAAGATTATACTGCAAACACAGAACAATTTCCAGTCTTCTTCCGCAACTTACGCATAAGTAACATACTAATGTTATTCATGGTCATTACTGCATATGTTTCTGCTGATAGAAGACACAAGATTTCATTCTTTTAAATAGGCAAGGACCAAACTGGATTGTCAAGATGAGCAAGGGTTGGTTGCGCTTTTCAAGCACTCATTGATGAAGTATCGTTCCTACCTAAGGCAAGCGCACTTTGATGGCAAGCCTCTAAACGAAATTTCTGTAAAGTCTCCGGTGCTACATTTATCCGACGGTGACTGGAATAATCTTGTTACACATTGGTCTCGGCTCCAGTGTAAGGTACTATCTATGATATCACATCATAATTTGAACTACATTTCTGCATTTGCCTTAACGTCTCACTTGTACGAAAACTGTTAGCAGAAGAACATTCATTCTCAAGGGACCACAGAATCTCGCAACTATATTGCACACTGCATTGCTCTCGGTGAGTACCTCTTGCCCTGTATGACCATACTTACTTTCATAGCTATTTGATTATGTAGCATCACTGCACATGTTAGCCTCGTTATCATCCATTTGGTGGACATTATAGGATCCGTATGGACTCTTACATAATTTTAGAATCAACCCAATGCTTTTGAAGAGGTTTAGCTCTGCAGTCCTCTTGTAAGGACTGAACGTCGTCTATCACTGTACTTACATTAACAGCTACTCCCTCCGTCCCATAATATAAGAACGTTTTGTATAGTACACAAGTGTTCAAAACACTCTTGTATTATGGGAAGAGGGATTGGTTCATTGTGTAGGATTCTGCATCTTATCTCCATCTCCCACCATTTACTAAAAAAGATCAGATCTATATTTAATCTTACCAAAAAGTAGAATACACAGACAATGCCAGTGCAGAAGTGTAGCCCATTGCTCTTGTCAGTACATTTTGTCCTGTAATGCTTGTACTTTCAGGGATTGGTAGTTGATTATGTAGCATCAATCTGCATCTTATCTTCATTATCCTCTATCCCTTCCAGTATTATCATATCTATAATTACTCTCTACAAAATGTAGAGTACAGGCAATGCTTATGAAGAAGATTCTGTGCTGAAATTCTTGAGTTATCCTTCCCTTGACATGGAGAAGGGCATTATAAAGCTGGTGTTAACTGTTAATGTAAGTCAGTCCTTCTAAAGCCTTTATCATCAACTGTTGTTTAATTTGCTCATACTCCCTATCGTTTACTGCTGTTTAGTTTGCTGTTTCTACCAAAATGCATGTTTGCAAGAACCATAAGTTCTAAGTTTTACTTGTAAAACCAAATTCCTTATTCATACCATGCACATTACTCAATACTCCCTATATGTACGCTTGTTTTTGTGGATCTATAATCTAGTGTGTGGTGAAGCAGCCTATGTTTGCACCTTATCATCTCCTGTTTTATCTTACTGATGTGGCTGATGATATGAACAACATGCCATGCACATTAACCAAAATAGATACAATGATTTTCTTTGCCCTTCATCTATGCTTGTTATGTTGACATGGTAATCCAGTAGTGTGGTGAAGCTCCCGCATTATGAACAATGACAAATTATGCTATTGATATTTTGAACTTACTCTTTATTTTCTAATTTGAAATTGGATGGAATTGATAGCACAGTTATCATCTTTGTTTATACACGTGAAACCTATCATCTCTCTGCTTTGTTTCAGGGTGATATGCTTGATGGCATGCACAAGTCTGCTGAAGGCTATGAGACAAACCCAACATATATTGCAGCAAAGAAGAAATAACATCTTGAAGATAGCGACACAACCCCAAAGTCTTGTCTTGATGCAGTGTTCAAGTTATTTGAGACTAGCAGTCAGACAAGCTCACATAATTCGTTGTCTGGATCAGTTCGACTTCTTCAGTCCCAAGTTCTAGCAGAAAGGCATTCTGCAACTCAACTTCGACTTGAAGTCCTATCTATAAGAAAGATTGCAGAGAACACCAATGAGAACCTCATTGCTAAACAGCTACACCTGGAAGCTATGACCGACATGCTAGGCCGGTCTCACAGCCTTGCTCAGCAGCTTGCGCAGCATTTCCCGCGCAAGGCTAACCTTTCTTGAACTGTCTTGGAAGTGGTCTCGGTTCAGTATTATTTTGTTACACTGCAATGGTGCCCAGTTTTTGTAATCTGCTTCTTCGTTGCGCGTTCTGATCACCTGTGGCGAACTTCGTTGCCCAGTGGATGTAATATACCATAAATCCTTTATTGTATAGTGTAGGTTTATTCTTAGTTACTATGCCGTAATTTCTTTATTGTATAGAGTAGGGTTGTTCTTAATTCCTACTAGTTACTGCCATCATTCGGTATCTGAAAAAATCAGATGTAGTCGACCGGGCCGAAACATTCGCCTCTAACGGGCCTAGTGTTTAGCAGGCCACAATTGGGCCGGCCTGCATCTTTCTTGGGCCCAAATCATTGGGGCCTTCACACTTTGCGCGAGGCCCACAACTTTCACCGACCTATATTTTAGTTGGGCCTTTTGTGAACCCAGCGCTTAGTTTGGCCCAGGTAGCGTTGGGCCATTAACTGGCTGAATATTGTACTGGCCTGTTATGGCCCAGATGAAACCATGGGCCTTTAGCAGGCCGAAATGCATATTGGGCCTCAATTTTCACTAGTCGTCGATGGGCCTTCAGCAGGCTGAAATGTAGACTGGGCCTTTTTGGGCCCAGTTATATCATGGGCAGTTACCAGGCCGAAACATATCTCGGGCCTTAGTTGGCCCACTGATATCACGGGCCTTTAAGAGGCTGAAAGCTTAGTACAGACATCAACGGGCCGAATTATGCGACAAGCCTTTAACAGGCCCAAAGTCATGTTGGGCTTAACTGTTACCACCTTTATCACGGGCTGTTAGTGGGCCCGATGTCCCGTCGGACCATATATGGCCCATGGGCAGCACGAGCCATTCCCAGGCCGAAAGTCACACCGGGCTGAAATGGGCTCATGTCTACATCGGGCCTCTAACAGGCCGAAAGTCATTGGGCTGTAATTGGGCCCAAATATTCGGTGAACAATTAACGAGCCAGATCTAGCTTCGGGCCGTAAATGGGCCTTTATTAAGAAGGCCGTTATTGGGCTGGCCCACTAGTACCTGAGTAAGTACTACAGGCCTTTGACTGGGCCGGCCTTTTTAACCTATATGGGCCTCTGTTGGGCCGTGCCATGTGTCGACGTATCATAGGCGCTTTGGGTCCAATGAGTGGATGATATCTGTCCCAACGGTGAGCCGACACGTGTTTCCTCCAGCCAATGATGATTTTACACGTGGAAAATCCCCATTGGTCGGGGCTGTTAATGGGTTATCGGATCCAAAATCGGACCCGATAGCTTAACGGCGTTCCGTTACGGTGGATGCCACGTGTCGGTCACCGTTGACGAAAGCACTTCTGTGACGCGCGATTTATCATCATGGAAGTGGACACTTCCGTGATGATAATTTTGGTAATGTCATGGAACACTTCTACGTCAGCACATATATGACTATCTTGATTTTGTCATAAATTTGTCATGGATGTACATGCATGACAGAAAACATGACCTACTGTGCCAAACACGTATCATCACGGAAGTGTATTTTTTTGTAGTACTCATTGCTGCATAGAAGAATTATGTCCTTGATGCACCGCTAGATGACAGATCGATTGCAGGAGCAGATGCAAACGTTATGAACGTTTGGCAAGCTTGATATGATGACTACATGATAGTTTAGTGCACCATGCTTTATGGCTTAGAATCGGGGCTTCAAAGACTTTTTGAATGCCACAGAGCATATGAGATGTTCCAAGAGTTGAAATTAGTATTTCAGACTCATGCCCATGTCGAAAGGTATGAGACCTTTGACAAGCACTTTGCCTACAAGATGGAAGAGAATAGCTCAGCTAGTGAGCATGTCCTCAGAATGTCTGAGTACTACAATCACTTGAATGAAGTGAGAGTTAATATTATAGATAAGATAGTGATTGACAGAGTTCTCTAGTCACTATCACCAAGTTAGTAGAACTTCTTGATGAACTATAATATGCAAGGGATAACAGAAACGATTTCCAAGCTCTTCGTGATACTGAAATCGACGAAGGTAGGAACCAAGAAAAGTATCAAGTGTTGATGGTTGACAAGACCACTAGTTTCAAGAAAAGGGCAAAGGGAAGAAGGGGAACTTCAATAAGAACGACAAGCAAGTTGCTGTTCAAGTGAAGAAGCCCAAGTCTGGACCTAAGCCTAAGACTAAGTGCTTCTACTACAAAGGGACTGGTCACTGGAAGCAGAACTGCCCCATGTATTTAGCGGATAAGAAGGATGGCAAAGTGAACAAAAGTATATTTGATATACATGGTATCGGTGTGCACTTTACTAGTGTTTTTAGCAACCCCTCAGTATTTGATACTAGTTCAGTTGCTAAGATTAGTAACTCGAAACGGGAGTTGCAGAATGAATAGAGACTAGTTAAGGGTGATGATGTGTGTTGGAAGTGGTTCCAAGATTGATATGATCATCATCGCACACTCCCTATACTTTCGGGATTAGTGTTGAACCTAAATAAATGTTATTTGGTGTTTGCGTTAAGCATGAATATGATTTGATCATGTTTATTGCAATACGGTTATTCATTTAAAGTCAGAGAACAACTGTTGTTCTGTTTACATGAATAAAACCTTCAATGGTAATACACCCAAGGTGAATGGTTTATTGAATCTTGATCGTAGTGATACACATATTCATAATATTGAAGCCAAAAGATGCAAAGTTAATAATGATAGTGCAACTTATTTGTGGCACTGCCATTTGGATCATATTGGAGTAAAGCGCATGAAGAAACTCCATTCTGATGGACTTTTGGAATCACTTGATTATGAATCAATTGATGATTGCGAAGCATGCCTCATGGGCAAGATGACTAAGACTCCATTCTTCGGAACAATGGAGCGAGCAATAGACTTGTTGGAAATAATACATACTGATGTATGCAGTCCGATGAGTGTTGAGGCTCGCAGCAAGTATCATTATTTTCTGACCTTCACAGATGATTTGAGCAGATATGGGTATATCTACTTGATGAAACATAAATCTGAAACATTTGAAAAGTTCAAATAATTTCAGAGTGAAGTGGAAAATCATCATAACGAGAAAATAAAGTTTCTACGATCTGATCGTGGAGGAGAATATTTGAGTTACGAGTTTGGTCTTCATTTGAAACAATGCAGAATAGTTTAGCAACTCACGCCATCTAGAACACCACAGCGTAATGGTGTGTCCGAACATCGTAACCGTACTTTATTAGATATGTTGCAATCTATGATGTCTCTTACCGATTTACCACTATCATTTTGGGGTTATGCATTAGAGACAGCTGCATTCACGTTAAATAGGGCACCATCTAAATCCATTGAGACGACACCATATGAACCGTGGTTTGGCAAGAAACCAAAGTTGTCGTTTCTTAAAGTTTGGGGTTGCGATGCTTATGTGAAAAAGTTTCATCCTGATAAGCTCAAACCCAAATCGGAGAAATGTGTCTTCATAGGATACCCAAAGGAGACAGTTGGGTACACCTTCTATCACAGATCCGAAGGCAAGACATTCGTTACTAAGAGTGGATCTTTTCTAGAGAAGGAGTTTCTCTCAAAAGAAGTGAGTGGGAGGAAAGTAGAACTTGATGAGGTAACTATACCTGCTCCCTTATTGGAAAGTAGTTAATCACAGAAATCTGTTCCTGTGACTCCTACACCAATTAGTGAGGAAGCTAATGATGATGATCATGTAACTTCAGATCAAGTTACTACCGAACCTCGTAGGTCAACCAGAGTGAGATCCGCACCAGAGTGGTATGGTAATCCTGTTCTGGAGGTCATGTTACTTGACCATGACGAACCTACGAACTATGAGGAAGCAATGATGAGCCCAGATTTCGCAAAATGGCTTGAGGCCATGAAATCTGAGATGGGACCCATGTATGAGAACAAAATGTGGATTTTGGTTTACTTGCCGATGATCGGCAAGCCATAGAAAATAAATGGATCTTCAAGAGGAAGACAGACGTTGATAGTAGTGTTACTATCTACAAAGCTAGACTTGTCAAAAAGGGTTTTTGACAAAGTTCAAGGTGTTGACTACAATGAGATTTTCTGTCTGAGTCATGTTAGCAAATCGCCACATTTTATGAAATCTGGCAAATGGATGTCAAAAGTACATTCCTTAATGGATTTCTTAAAGATGAGTTGTATATGATGCAACCAGAAGTTTTTTGTCGACCCTAAAGGTGCTAACAAAATGTGCAAGCTCCAGCAATCCATCTATGGACTGGTGCAAGCATCTCGGAGTTGGAATATACGCTTTGATGAGTTGATCAAAGCATATAGTTTTATATAGACTTGCGGTGAAGCCTGTATTTACAAGAAAGTGAGTGGGAGCACTACAACACTTCTGATAAGTATATGTGAATGACATATTGTTGATCGGAAATAATGTAGAATTTTCTGGAAAGCATAAAGGAGTATTTGAAAGGAGTTTTTCAAAGAAAGACCTTGGTGAAGCTTCTTACATATTGAGCATCAAGATCTATAGAGATAGATCAAGACGCTTGATAAGTTTTTTCAATGAGTACATACCTTGACAATATTTTGAAGTAGTTTAAAATGGAACATTCAAAGAAAGAGTTCTGACCCGTGTTACAAGGTGTGAAATTGAGTAAGACTCAAAGCCCGACCACGACAGAAGATAGAAAGAGAATGAAAGTCATTCCCCATGCCTCAACCATAGGTTCTATGAAGTATGCCATACTGTGTACCAGATCTATTGTATACCCTACACTGAGTTTGGCAAGGGAGTACAATAGTGATCTAGGAGTAGATCACTGGACAACAGTCAAAATTATCCTTAGTGGAATAAGGATATGTTTCTCAATTATGGAGGTGACAAAAGGTTCGTCGTAAAGGGTTACATTGATAAAAGTTTTGACACTCATCCAGATGACTCTAAGTCTCAGTCTGGATACATATTGAAAGTGGGAGCAATTAGCTAGAGTAGCTTCGTGCAGAGCATTATTGACATAGAAATTTGCAAAATACATACGGATCTGAATATGGCAGACCCGTTGACTAAACTTCTATCACAAGCAAAACATGATCACACCTTAGTACTCTTTGGGTGTTAATCACATGGCGATGTGAACTAAGATTACTGACTCTAGTAAACCCTTTGAGTGTTGGTCACATGGCGATGTGAACTATGGGTGTTAATAACATGGTGATGTGAACTATTGGTGTTAAATCACATGGCGATGTGAACTGGATTATTGACTCTAGTACAAGTGGGAGACTGAAGGAAATATGCCCAAGAGGCAATAATAAAGTTATTATTTATTTCCTTATTTCATGATAAATGTTTATTATTCATGCTAGAATTGTATTAACCAGAAACTTAGTACATGTGTGGATACATAGACAAACAGAGTGTCACTAGTATGCCTCTACTTGACTAGCTCGTTGAATCAAAGATGGTTAAGTTTCCTAGCCATAGACATGAGTTGTCATTTGATTAACGGGATCACATCATTAGAGAAAGATGTGATTGACTTGACCCATTCCGTTAGCTTAGCCCTTGATCTTTTAGTATATTGCTATTGCTTTCTTCATGACTTATACTTGTTCCTATGACTATGAGATTATGCAACTCCCGGATACCGGAGGAACACTTTGTGTGCTACCAAACGTCACAACATAACTGGGTGATTATAAAGGTGCTCTACAGGTGTCTCCGATGGTACTTGTTGAGTTGGCATAGATCGAGATTAGGATTTGTCACTCCGATTGTCGGAGAGGTATCTGTGGGCCCTCTCGATAATGCACATCACTATAAGCCTTGCAAGCAATGTGACTAATGAGTTAGTTGCGAGATGATGCATTACGAAACGAGTAAAGAGACTTGCCGGTAACAAGATTGAACTAGGTATTGAGATACCGACTATCGAATCTCGGGCAAGTAACATACCGATGACAATGGGAACAATGTATGTTGTTATGTGGTTTGACCGATAAAGATCTTCGTAGAATATGTAGGAACCAATATGAGCATCCAGGTTCCGCTATTGGTTATTGACCGGAGATGAGTCTCGGTCATGTCTACATAGTTCTCGAACCCGTAGGGTCCGCATGCTTAACGTTCTGTGACGATTTGTATTATGAGTTATGCGATTTGATGACCGAAGTTTGTTTGGAGTCCCGGATGAGATCGGGAACATGACGAGGAGTCTCGAAATGGTCGAGACATAAATATTGATATATTTGAAGGCTATATTCGGACACCGGAAAGGTTCTGAGTGATTCGGGTATTTTTCAGAGTACCGGAGAGTTACGAGAATTCGTATTGGGCCTTAATGGGCCATACATGAAAGGAGAGAAAGGCCTCAAGGGTGGCCGCGCCCCTTCCCCATGGACTGGTCCGAATTGGACTAGGGAAAGGGGGCGCCCCCTTCCTTCCTTCTCCTTCTCCCTTCCCTTTTTCCTATTCCATGTGGGAGGTGGAATCCTACTAGGACTAGGGAGTCCTAGTAGGACTCCACACTTTGGGCGCACCCTATGAGGGCCGGTGAGGGAGTCCTGGATTAGGGGGTATCCGGACAGGCGGACTATATGCTTTGGCCGGACTGTTGGACTATGAAGATACAAGATTTAAGACTTCGTCCCATGTCCGGATGAGACTCTCCTTGGCATGGAAGGCAAGCTTGGCAATACGGATATGTAGATCTCCTTCCTTGTAACCGACTCTGTGTAACCCTAGCCCCTTCCGGTGTCTATATAAACCAGAGGGTTTAGTCCGTAGGACCAAGGACAACAATCATACCATAGGCTACCTTCTAGGGTTTAGCCTCTTTGATCTCGTGGTAGATCAACTCTTGTAATACTCATATCATCAAGATCAATCAAGCAGGAGTAGGGTTTTACCTCCATCGAGAGGGCCCAAACCTGGGTAAAAGCATCATGTCCCCCGTCTCCTGTTACCATCCGCACAGTTCAGGACCCCCTACCCGAGATCCGCCGGTTTTGACACCGACATTGGTGCTTTCATTGAGACTTCCACTGTGTCGTCACCGCAAGGAAGGATGTCTTGTCTCGTCTTTAAAGACAACATTACCACCAGGGGAGCCTTGGCTGTCGGCCAAACTCTCCGGCTAGGCGGTTTCATCATGACCGCCTGTTCGACTGTTGCACCGACGATGACTTCTCGGGTCATCAAAAGCTGCCTCCACGTCAACTCGGAACTTGCCGAGCGGATGGATTCAATGGAGCTCTCTTCCCTAAACGAGCTCCTGGATCGCATCGCCGCCTTGGGAGTCGCTACGGACTATGATCGGATTGGGCTTAAACCCGATCAAAGGGAGATTAACTCTCCACCAGTCACCCATCATATTGTGGTGGTGGAGGAACAATGTGGCGATTCTTCCTCTATCTTGAGGACTAACTATGTCCGGATTCCTGAGCTCTCCGAGCCAGACACCCGTTTACGGGAGGACATCACCCAAGCCCTGAACCTAGAGTCAGGCAGCGGGCCAGACTTATCGGGCAACATCCCGGAACCCGAACTTCCAAGATTGGAAACTCCTCAGCCCCTGGGTCTCAGATCGGGTAAGGGTTCAGACTCAATTCCACCCACCCACCCAAACATAAGCGATCTTTCCCACATCAGGCAAGAGCCCCAGGAAACAGTACATCATTATTGGGCCAGATTCCTCCTTGTGATGAACAAGGTTAAGGACTGTCATGAGGAAGACGCAATATTTTTTTCTACAATAATTGCATGGACAAGGGAATCCTTAACGCCATAAGTCATCGTGACATATCACGCTTTGCTGACTTGGCGTCCATAGTACGAAAGTACTATGCGATGGTAAGCGCCTGGAAAACCGAATCGAAATTTTGGGATAATCCGGCTCCGAATACACACCCAGTCTGAAGTAAAAGGGTGCACTATCATAAGACACCCGAGTTAATCCCAAAAAAGCAAAAACCCTCTACAGGGCATGGAACCGTATTGGAGGGATGGCTCAACGGACCCTGCAAAATTCATAGTACAGCAGATACCATACCAACACACAACCTTAGAGCATGTTGGATACTCTGACAGGTGGCCAAAAGTGGCGAGGATCTTCTCATCCCAGATGCCACAGAGCACCATCCCGGGGATAACAATACGGTATTAACAGTCTTTGAGACCTTCACATTAAATAATAGGCGCAAGCGAACACTCCGCAGCCTCGCCGAAATCCGCCATGTGGCAGCAATAAATCCATGGAGTGACACGGCTATTACCTTCAATGCCAGTGACGAACCTAAATTCCGAATAGCCCGGGCACCAACTGCACTGGTCTTCAGTCCAATTGTGGACGGCTTTCGACTCACCAAAGTACTCATGGACGGCGGCAGTGGACTAAACCTCATCTATGAGGAAACTCTTCAGAAAATGGAAGTAGACTGGAACCGCATTGAGCAAAGCAGCACAACCTTCAGAGGAATCATCCCCAGTCGGGAAGCACGCTGTGCTGGGAAAATCACACTAGATTTGGTATTCGGCATGCCAGAGAACTATAGGTCCGAAGAAATTACATTCCAAGTGGCCCCGTTCAGTAGTGGATACCACACCCTTTTAGGGCGGGAGGCGTTCACGATCTTCCAAGCCATAGCCCATTACGGGTACATGAAGCTCAAGATGCCCGGGCCCAACGGAATCATCACTCTCGCTAGTGATCCAGACACAGCACTCCACACCGAAAACAAAATAGCCGCATTAGCCCTCGAGGCATTATCCGAAGCACTTGCGGCCGAGGAATTAACTGCACTGCGCTCCACAGTGGACAGGGACGACGTGATACTTGATAAGAGATCCAAGTCCACCTCTTTTAAACCAGCGGATGAAATAGTCAAATTCCAAGTCCACCCAACGGACCCTACAAAAACAGCCTCCATCGGGGCACAGTTAAACCCTGCCGTGGATGCCGCACTATGAGAGTTCCTGTGTGAGAATTGGGACATATTCGCCTGGCATCCCTCAGATATGCCAGGAATCCCACGCAGGCTGGCCGAGCACAGCCTTAATATTCTAAAGGGATTCAAGCCGGTCAAGCAGACTCTTCGACGTTTCTCTGAACCTAAGAGACAAGCTATGGGTGAGGAACTAGCCAAGCTATTGGAGGCCGGATTCATTAGAGAAATAAAACACCCGGATTGGCTAGCAAACCTGGTGATGGTACCAAAGAAGGACAAATCCTGGCGCCTATGTGTCGATTTCAAGGACCTCAACAAGGTTTGCCCAAAGGATCCCTTCCCCCTCCCTCGCATCGATCAAATTATCGATGCTACCGTAGGACACGATTCATTGTTTTGGGAGTCCTGGATTAGGGGGTGTCCGGGTGGCCGGACTATACCTACAGCCGGACTCCTGGACTATGAAGATACAAGATCGAAGACTTTGTCCTGTGTCCGGATGGGACTTTCCTTGGTGTGGAAGGCAAGCTTGGCGATGCGGATATTTAGATCTCCTACCATTGTAACCAACTTTGTGTAACCCTAACCCTCTCCGGTGTCTATATAAACCGGAGGGTTTTAGTCCATAGGACAACATACAACAATCATACCATAGGCTAGCTTCTAGGGTTTAGCCTCCTTGATCTCGTGGTAGATCTACTCTTGTACTACCCATATCATCAATATTAATCAAGCAGGACGTAGGGTTTTACCTCCATCAAGAGGGCCCGAACCTGGGTAAAACATTGTGTCCCTTGTCTCCTGTTACCATCCGCCTAGACGCACAGTTCGGGACCCCCTACCCGAGATCCGCTGGTTTTGACACCGACATTGGTGCTTTCATTGAGAGTTCCTCTGTGTCGGTGTCAAAACCGGCGGATCTCGGGTAGTGGGTCCCGAACTGTGCGTCTAGGCCGGATGGTAACAGGAGGCAGGGAACATGATGTTTTACCCAGGTTCGGGCCCTCTTGATGGAGGGAAAACCCTACGTCCTGCTTGATTAATATTGATGATATGGGTAGTACAAGAGTAGATCTACCATGAGATCAAGGAGGCTAAACCCTAGAAGCTAGCCTATGGTATGATTGTTGTGTATGGAGTTGATTGCCTACGGACTACAACCCTCTGGTTTATATAGACACTGGATAGGGTTAGGGTTACATAGAGTTGGTTACAATGGTAGGAGATCTTGAATATCCGCATCGCCAAGCTTGCCTTCCACGCCAAGGAAAGTCCCATCCGGACACGGGACGAAGTCTTCAATCTTGTATCTTCATAGTCCAGGAGTCCGGCTGAAGGTATAGTCCGGCTACCCGAACACCCCCTAATCTAGGACTCCCTCAGTAGCCCCTGAACCAGGCTTCAATGACGACGAGTCCAGCGCGCAAATTGTCTTCGACATTGCAAGGCGGGTTCCTCCTCCAAGTCCTTCATAGAAGATTGTAAACACCAAGAGTAGTGTCCAGCTCTGCAAAATAAGCTTCCACATATTGCCATAGAGAGAATAATATTAACACAAATCAAATCTGCTGACGTATTCCGCAGTGCGTCATCACACTACAGCCAAGTCCTTTACTTGAATCGATTTCACTTTTCCACCTCAGCGTGTTTTGCGAGGCAGTCTCCTTGGCATGTCTTGTCAAAGCAGAGATCGTGTGCCCCCCTTTTACGGGATTCTCATCAATACAGACGTGGGTAACCCAACCGTGCCCATTTAGCATGTTTCCTCGATTAAAGGCGAGTCCCAAACGGTTACGGGGAGGGCTCCTGGTATTCAACCTCTTATAAAGAGACTAGGGCCTTACTCCTTTTCTCCAATCCCAAAACGAGTTCGCCCGTCTCCTCGAGTTCCAACACCCTAGGCTCCATATTCCGGGTGCCTCAGACCTTCGACAATGTCCGGTTCCGACCTTCAAGGCCGATGGATGCCCTCCTCCGTCATGGAGGAGGACGTGCTAAAGTTGAGAGAGGCTAAGTTCTTGGCCGCCGAAATTTCGCACAGGTTGCCTGCTCAAAGGCAGGCTATCCCCAGCCCGGTGAGAGCGTAGTGTTCGTGTCTCACTTCCTTCGGGGGTTAGGCTTCCCGATGGATCCCTTTGTGAGGGGACTGCTGTTTTATTACGGGCTGGAATTTCACGACTTAGCTCCGGAGTCCATCCTCCATATCTCCTCGTTTATCGTTGTATGCGAAGCGTTCCTCCGTGTTACCCCTCACTTCGGATTATGGCCCAAGACTTTCAAAGTGGAGCCGAAGATGATCAAGGGACGGCACGCAGAGTGCGGAGGCGCTGTTATAAGCAAAAATGCTGATGCTCCATGGCCTGAGGGCTCTTTTCAAGAGGAGCTAGGCTTGTGGCAACGAGAGTGGTTTTATATCACCACTCCCCGGAGCACCAAGTGGGTGGCGCTTCCTGCCTTTCGCTCGGGTCCCCCACCACGGCTAGCATCATGGGTTAACAAAGAGTTAGATTGGGGTTTGCCCAAAGACGTGCCCTTGTTACAGGGCCGCATTAATGATCTCTTGGAAGGAGACCTCAGCCTGGTCAAGGTGACGCAGGTCATGCTGATTCGCCGAATATTGCCCGGCAAACGTCGCTCCCTTCGCCTGTGGGAGTTTAATCCAGAGGGACCGCGAGCTCTCCAGAATTTCATGGGCGCAACGCCCGCGGAGATGTATAAACTGTTCTTCGGATCACAAGAGATGTGTCCAGATTTAACTGAGGACGCAGGCCTAAGCTGCAATTGCCCGGATACTCAAGTAAGCAACCTTGTGCCCGGACCTTATATCCATATAATTGTCATAAACTTGCCCCTAAAAGAGTCGTCCTTTTAAACAGGAGTGGATAGCGAAGGCAAAGCTGATCAGGTGTCCGGCTCCCCTTCCTGAAACCAGGCCGGATCCCGTGCTGGTCAGGATGTTGGAAATAATGCGTTTGGAGGGGGAGGACAAGGAAGCTATGGCCTTCTCGAAGGAGGCTGCTCCGAAGGGAGGAACCGACAATTCCTCTCCTAAGGGGAAGAAGAGAGCCGCCTCTGACGACCCGGAAACCATGGCCTCGAAGCGGGGGAAAAAATCCTCGTCAGAGGGTCCGACGCCGGGGAGTTCCTCGGCCGGACTACGCCCTCAAGGGGATCAGCCCTCTAGCGAGCCGTAAGTAGAGAAAGATTTTCCTTTTGAGGGATGAGGGAAATCCTTGATTTATATCCGAGAAGATTAACCGAATTTTTACCTTGTAGCTCGGACGTCAGCCCTTCTCATCAGAGCTCGTCTTCGGGGGATCTCCTTCCAGAGATGATGGAGAGCGGGACGCCTCCCCCTGCCGTGCCTCCTAGCGAGGCGGGCGACCCTGAGGTGTCATCGCGGAGGGTTTCTCCGAATCCAGCAGGGGCGGAAGATAGCTATGTGGCCCCCCGAGGTTTTCCGCGTCCGGCCTTCGAAAGAGGTCGTGGGACAAGTCCGGCACTGTCTGGTGCTCGGCCGGAGGAGCTAAAGATTCTGCTGGGGCGAGCTTCTATCTCGGAGGAGCACCGTGCATTGATGGGCACGGTGATTGAAATGATCTCATCCGCAGAGAGCGGATTGCATGAGGCCGTCAAAAGTTTACTGACGGGTTTTGAGGTACATTAGATAATGTACACTTTTGTCTGTTGCGCATGAATAAGATGCCCCCTGTGTAGATAGTAGCCCCTAAGACTCTGCGCGTCGTCAAGAAATGCGGCACGCGGAGGATCATAATCCCAGGTCTAAGATGTCGCCTTTGAATGTAGGCGGCAAGGTGTCCGGAATCAAGCCGAACTGAAGATTTTGCTGAACTAAAGCGGCAACTGGACGTGGCAGATGCCGACATGTCACGACCGGTTTTCCAATAAAAATGTTTATTGAGAAACCAATCTTTTGAGTCCAGTATGAGAAAAATCCTCCTTACTGGACAAATTCTTGATACAATAAGCCAGTAGCATAAAATATATTACAGGGTAGAGCTACGGTTGCTCAACCAAATTATTACAAGAACGCCAATAATTATACATAATGGCGGATATGACACAGTGGTGTGGAGGCATACTACTGACTCGAGGATAGGGTGGTGGTGAAAAATCACAGTGGGGAGTGTGATACATGACTCTAAAACTGGCACCTCATCGAGAGTCGAGGCGAGGCTTGATGAATTTATTTGGTAGCGGAAGCGGATATAATACAGTGACCAAATCCAGGGTCGCACGAGACTGACTGGGATTCCTCTAGGCGTCGGACTCGCTATCAAAATCTTCATCCATGAGATCGCTTTCGTCAGCATCTGGCCAAATCAACAAGCCAGGTGAGTACTTTGAAAGTACTCGCAAGACAGTTCGGACGTAAGATATAACAAATGCATGCATGGATGCGTCATGATTAATTTACCAATGCACATTCAAAATTTAACAGGCAAGGTAAGTAAAAAGGGAATCGGCGGTAGTCCGCCTGAAAACCCAACAAAAAGAAATAATAGGAAACCGATCAGGTGTCTGAAGCGACGCCTCGAAGGGTGAACAAATAAATAAAGATCATGCCGCAGTCGGGCGTCTAAGCGACACCACGTAAAGGGCTTGAACTAAAAATAAAAGACATGTGTGCCACAGTCGGACGTCGGTGCGACATCACAGAAAGGGCTTATATTGAAAGTAAATAACAGTACTGCCGCAGTCGGACGTCTGAGCGACATCGCAGAAAGGGCTTTCATTGAAAATAAAATATAACAATGCCACAGTCGGACGTCTGAGCGACATCGTAGAAAGGGCTTTTATTAAAGGTAAATAATAACAATGCCACAGTTGGACGTCTGAGCGACATCACAGAAAGGGCTTTTATTCACAAGTAAGTAATACTCATAATAAATATTCAATTCATGATAATAAACGGGTTAGTCCATCCACAGGAATAAACATTTAACCGGACTTAGCACTCATGTGATTCACCGGAGTCTCTGTCATCAAAACTGACAATTGTCAGGGTAAGATAATACCGAACTTGGACATGGAATAGATGATTCAAAGGAATATATGACTCTGCAGAGTTTGTACGAAATTTTCTCCCACAGCCAACGGATTTCCGTAGTCACGAAGGACTAGTTCCGTTTACGGTATTTCGGAAGAAAACACAGCTAACCAGTACACACCCATCCTACCTCTTGATGCCAGGAATCACCCTAGACATCGTCCAAGAAAAACTTTTGAGACGGGAAGATTACAATCTCGAATAGCATGGGATCAAATTTATGTATGCGCGCTCTAAGGGGTGCCCCCCTCTCGGTCCCAACCGGAAACACCCATGCCCCCTGACCGGATGACTGGCTTTAATCTAGGGCCATGGAACCATCATCACGGCCTCTCCTTTTGGTGTGTACCAAGAAAGCGGTTTGCAACTTACTAAGCCATACTCCTTGCGGAAAACATGTGGTAGTACAGGGAAGGAAAAGTGGAAGGAACTGGATCGATACGGGTTGACACTGAAGTCATATAGTCTGGCATAAGACTGGCATGCTGCAACACTACCATCTTACCCATCCTCATGCCAACACATGGCCATGCATACTCACATCCATCCACTTATGGATTTTCGAAACTCACTTGCCTCATCATTGCATGTAACATGACACTCGTCGGTATGCTCATCAACATGCCATGAAACTACTTAATGCAAACATGCCAAAACAATCATCATATCAAAAGTTCAAACATGCTTGCCTGGTTCAGAGTAGTCGGAGCCTAGCTCGGTGAAGTTCGCGGTCCCGTCACCTCCTTCGGTATCTACGATATAAAGAAACATACGCGCTAACGTAAATACCGTGAGGTGCACAAAATTATTCCAAATATTTTTCAAATAAATCTGATAAAAAACTAGACAAAATTTTAACGAGAATAGAAAAAGAATCAATCAAAAATACTTTTTTTGTTTAAAAGTTATAAAGGTTTTTGTTCAGGGACTCATCTGTAATGAAACAGAAAGTTCCCAGGGGCTAACTTATAAAAATAGAAAACGATTCGATAAAGAATACGCCGGCCCAGCGGGAAAATGCATTTGCCAGAAGACGTTTTCAGAAAACGGTTCGCTTAGAAGGACAAAAAGGCTGACAGGCGGGTCCCGCCCGTCAGGTTTGAATTTTTAAAAGAGGCGGCAGAGCTCGACGGTGCCCGAGAGCCGCGGTGGTCGCCGGCGGCGATCCACGGCGAGGCAGGGGGATCGGAGGGTACCTCCGTGTTCAGGGCGTCATTCCGCGTCGGTTGGTGGTGGTGGTGGTCACCGGCGAGCACTACGTCAACGGCGGCCCTTGCTCCGGCGGACGGTGGTTCGGGCGTTGATGGAGCTCGCCGAGGAGGGCTGCAAGGATCGAATTGAAGTGGGGGTTAGCTCTCTGGTTTCTCGAGGAGGGTACTGACGAAGTTTGGGCGCCGGGGACGGCCTCACCGGAGCGAATCGAGACGGAGGCCGAGGCGGAACGGGGCGGCCGGAGTCGGGGGAGGAGACCTCCTCGAGGTCCTCCTAGTGGCCTTTCGGGGCGTTGGTGAGGTGCAGTGGTGGTGTGTGCTCGAGGGTGAGCTCGGGGTCCCCTTTTATAGGCGATCCGAGGCGGTGGCCGTGAACGGGGTTCTCCGGTGATGGATTACGGCGGCGCAGTGCTCGGTCGGGGAGTTTATGAGGTTGGGCATGAACGTGGAGGTCCACTGGTTCTATTTAGGTGCTAACCGCAGCAGGATTTGGTTGCTTAGGGGAGCTCGACGGAATGGGGCGGCGCGGGCCCGTCGGCGGCAGGGAGCGCGCTCTGTGCGTGCCGCGCCACGGCGACGGTGCTGCATGCGTGCGCTGGCGAGGAAATGGCCACGCAGAGCCACCAGGGGGTTTGGGCGGCGCCGAACGGCGTTGAGCCGCCGTTCTGCTCCCTGTCGGCCGCTACGGTGGTTCGGTCGCCGCAAGACACGCTGGCGCAGGCGGGCCAGGGTGCCACCAACGCCAGGAAGGCGCCAAGCGCGTGTGTGAGGCTCCGGACAAGCAAGCTAGGCTGCGAGCAACGTGCCAAGGGCACTGTGGCCGCGTGACTGAATTTCTGACGAAGATCGACACTGAAACTCTGAACTTAACTGAAGATAAACAGAAACAGTGCATGCAAGGTGTTCGACAGAATGATCTAGGCATGTAGGGATTTTTCCTTGAGCTGAAACTTGGTGGGGTGGCCTCCCATTGCACCAGGAGGCTTCCTGAATTTTGGTAGAATTTTTGGAGAAGTGTAGATATGAATTTCACCAAATTTGGCAAATCTGGTCCAAACTTGCAGAGAGTGAAATTTGAAATTTTTGAAAATAAGAAGAGTGGATCAAGATGGTTCTAGGTTGTGGATGCTAAGGACAATCCAGAGAAGTTGGTTTGAGGTCAAAAATCAATGGTATCTTGGTACTTGCTTTGAAAATCACTCAGGCTCAAAATAATTGGCAGAAATGATTTGAGAGATAAAATAATTGAAATAAAATCCAAAACTTGTTTGGACTTGTTGAGACAGAGAATTTAGATTGTTCAAAGGTGGAGGGAGGGATTTTGAGAAGATTTACTATAGGAGACATGGTAAAACCATCGGGGTTTTCAAGATAAGAAAAACCTCAAAATTCATAGAGTTCTTTTTATAAGAAAAAGAATAATTTCCAAAAATATACTTTGAGAAGGGAACCATCAGAGAAATAATTTTAAATGATCAAACACCATAGTTTGAAGAAGATACAAAAATAAAAATCCTTGCCAAAGAAGTTTTTAAGAGGAAGGTTTTCTGAAAAAAAATTAAATGGCCTCTTTTCAAAAACCAACAAAGTTTTTGCTGAAAACCAAATTAAAATTTTGGAGTGTCACACGAGATCATGTTTGTTAATAAGCGGTTTGATGAGGCTCAAGGTATGTAATTCCTCGGGCGGCATCAGGTAAGAACAGTTTTATGCCTGTGTCTTACGATGTGTGTGCTTTGATGCAGATGGTGCGGCCGCCGTGGAGAGTCTTAGGGCAGAACTTGCCCGAGCTAAAGAACAAGCCAGCGAAAGTGATGCGGCCACCAGAAAAGCCCTTGAAGAGCTGAGAGCCGAACAGGCTGCTCATTGCTGAAGCAAGGAAGAGATGGCCGAGATGGCCGAAAAGTTAAAAAGCGCTACAGACCGTTGCAGACTTCTTGAAAAAGAAGACCAGGCGAAAACAGATGGACTTAGAGAAGGCCGTTGCCAATGCCAAGGACGCGTGCTCTGTGATGAGAGCTGCGAAGGAGGAGCTGCGTCAGGCCGAACAGATTGCGGCTGGAAAGCCCTTTATGCTGCAAAGGAAATTTTGCGATCCGAAGTTTGCTCCGTTGGACCGGATGTGGAGTGTGGAGGATACCTATCTGGACTTGGCAGCGAGTGCTGCTCATGCGACCGAACACTTTCGAGATCAGAAAGATCGCGAAGTGGAAAAGCTTTTTTGGTCACAGTTTCACAATCCAGAGCGTCCACTGGCAGTGGATGATCGTTTGGCTCAATGGGCCGAACTGAATAGGTTGTCTGGACTCGCCATGAAGTACGTCATGGGTCATCTGTGGCCGGAGAGATCGGAGCCGAAGAGTTATTTCAGCTTGGTGCAGCAATTCCTTGGCGTGGTGCCGCGTATTAATGCAATGAAGAGGTCAGCATGCATAGAGGGCGCAAGGATGGCTCTTGCCCGTGTCAAGACATACTGGGTGGAGATGGAGACCACCATTGTTGCGTCCCGCGATTCAGACAAAAGCCGAGTACCCTCCGAGCACTATTTTCAGGAAGTCCTTGAAGGCGCTCGTGTAATAGAGACGCTGTGCTCGAAAGATGCTATGTTATGATAGCATATGTAATTATAAAGTAATATTTTGATAAACTGTAGTGGCCTTTTTATACTTGTGCCTTCAAGTATTGGGAACACCTCCTGTGCAGCCGTTTTAAGACATATATATACAAAATCTGAAAGATGGCAGTCGTTGGCTTCAGCCCCCACGCACATAGTGCGGGGGTGCTTGCAGAAGACGCATTTTCACACTTAACCCAACGTCTTGGTCCTACAAAGGAGGTGATAGCGCAGCGGGCCAGGCAACCGGACTATAATGCTTTAACACTTTCACTTAGCCATAGGAGCTTGACAGTGAGGCTATTTAGGTAGCCCCTTGGTGGCGACTGTGCTCGCCCGAGTTTGGGGCGCGTATGTGCCTGACCGGGAAGCGGCCCTTCGTTAAAGCGGAGGAATCCGATAGATTCCGATAGGTCCTCGAGTGGCTAACCAGTCTCACGCTACATCATGACAGTCAGTTTTCGGCTTTCTCTACTGAGGTGCTCGCCCGGCCGAACCGGGGCACAATCGCAGTAGTTCTCCTGGTGCTACCTTAGCCGATAGAGCGGAACATAAGGTAGCCGAACTCAGGAGCCGGGCAACCCAACATTTGACCAAAGACATGATTCGGAGCTGATGCATATAATGCCAAAACTTGCGACGCCGAACACTCCCTAAGGTGTTCGGTCTTTATGAGTGCGGGCGAAACAACACTCTTTATTAAAAAAGCCCCTAGTGTCCAGGTACATGCAAAAATTCTGACGTGGCCACATGCCAACACGCCAGCCTCCTCCTTTGGTTATATAAAAAAAAACAGGGGATGTGTAGCATCAAGAGACAGTAAAAAAGGTTTACGCAGGGTCTTAATCTAAAAAGAATCCTTTAGGACGGGTCCCTACTGCACGTCTGCGCCTGTGTCTCTGTTGTGCTGTATCCTGGACGGGTGCCGCACGACGTTCATCTGTAAAAGAGAGGAACTGAGTTGAAAACGGGTCGTGCCGAACAAAAGTTTAAAATTAACAAAGTATAAAGTAAAATATATAAAATTGAGCTTTATTGTCTCTTATTGTATATGCATGGAGCCCCTAGTGGGGGTATATGGCCACTAAGCCTGCATCAATGATGATTTTGTCCCGAACTCGTCTATCCGCATTCGCGGTCTTTAATGACCTATTTCGAAGTTTTTTGGCCGGTGAGGCCATTTTACTATGGGGCTGTCAAAGCGGCCGCACAGTCCTCCGCTTGGGGAGGCGCACTTTAGTGCTTCCCATTCAAAGAGATGATGCCTCGTGGACCAGGCATCTTAAGCATGAGAGATGCATAATGAGGTATTGCGTTAAAGCGGGCGAAAGCTTCGCGTCCCAGTAGTGCTTGATAGCGACTTGAGAACGGGACGATATGGAAGGTCAGCTTTTCGCGGCGGAAGTTATTGGCAGAGCCGAATATAACTTCGAGCCGGAGAAAACCCATACAATGGGTGTCCGAACAAGGTGTTACTGTCAGGACCCCGACTCAATGTCACATCGATCTAGCCTGTAACACCTCATATCACTTTGCGGCCTCACGCACGGTATCCCCACGGGTGTCGCCTTACCTTTGCCCGGGACCGTTTGCGCCTTTTGGCTCACGTATATGATAGTGTCGCTAGCATCCATATGATAAGGAGCCCGGGCTGACATGACTAGTCGTAAACCCAAAGTGGCACAGACTTACAGGGACAGGCATCCATGACCCAGCATCGAACATGTCGGTCATCAGCAAGTGGGTCTGGGCTGTAGCACTGGGCTAGCAGGACTTCGGTAAACCGGGCTGTAGCGGGCTAACAGGACTCCGGTACTCAATGGGTGACATTTCCCCGAAGGGACAGACACAGGAACGAAGAAGGACACATGCCGACCAGCCTAAGTGTCCCAGAGTAGTAGCAAGCTACCATGGCTCAGTGGTAACACTAGGAGACATTTCCCGGTAAGAGAGGCTACTAAAGATAAACAACTAGATAGTCAGATCCCACACATACCAAGCATTTCAATCATACACACAATATGCTCGATATGTGCAAATACAACAAGGCATCACAACATGACTCTACGACACAAGTACTTTATTTAAGGCTCAGAGAGCCATACATAACATACACACAAGTACGGGTCACATGACCCAGCACTCAAGTCATACAGTCATACAACCCAGCAGCGGAAGTAACTTGTCTGAGTACAGACAACTAGTAAAATAAAAGAGGCTTGGAAAGCCTAGCTATACTACGTGGTCCTTCACAAGCTCAGGATCACCACCTGGGCCTTAGCCTACTCATTGATGTCAACGTCTACGAAGAACCCATCAGAAGGGGTTGCAGCGTCTTCTGTAAAAAATGTAAATTATAGCAACATGAGTACAAAGGTACTCAGCAAGACTTACATCAGATCCTACATACATGCACATTATCAAAAAGGGTTGGTGGAGTTATTGCAGCAAGCCAGCTTTGACTCTTGGCTAGGCTATCCTACGAGACTCCAACTTGAAATGGTTTTGCGCACACGAGTCCGCTACTCACCAATTCAATACACTACCGAGGATCCACCTCCGTCTTCCTACGGAAAAGCCATCCTCGGCACTCACACTTATCTTGAGGCTTTTAGTAGTTTCCATTTACTTGTCTATGAACTGTATAGGCAACCAAGTAGTCCTTTACCGCAGATGCGGCTATTCGAATAGATCATGATAACCCTGCAGGGGTGTACTACTTCATACACGCTCTCACCACTTACCGTCGTTTACACGACATGTACTCGGCAACCTTCAAGCAGAAGCCCAACGTGGGTGTCGGCCACGACCTACCTAATCACCTAAGTCTCTAATCCAGGTTTATCGCCTATCCAGGTTCCATCCGCAGGGAGTCCGGCCGAGGTTTCCCATACGGCCCCGAACGATGTGTACAGGGTTCCCGAGATACCTAACGGGTAGTCGGTACACCGTGCCACGTACCTACCGCATCACAGCCCACCCATACGGTCAGCGCTGTCCACGGCCTCCAGTAGGCTACAAACACCAGAAACTACTTGCAACTCCTGGTTAGAGAACTTGGGTGAATAAGAAGCCGAGAGGGTCCATTGGTTTCGGGCCCAATGTATGGTAGTAGCTGATTCTTAAATCACACATACAGATCTCAGTGCTTAAGGTCGGCTTCAATGAAACAACCCACCATGTACTCCTACATGGCCTCTCATCGATACCTTTACCAAATCGTGTTCACCACACCACCCTCACTACCGACATAATCATTTCACTCTAGCCCATCACCTAGATGAACCAGACCTGACACGACTCTAAGCATAGCAGGCATAGCAAGGTAGGAACAACACATACATATGGCTCAAACAACTCCTACACATGCTAGTGGGTTTCATCTAGTTACTGTGGCAATGACAGGTCATGCAGAGGAAATGGGTTCAACTACCGTAGCACACAGCAGTTTGAAACGGTTGTCTTAATGCAGTAAATGAGAGCAGGAGCGAGAACATGGGATTGTATCGATATGATCAAATGGTTGGTTGCTTGCCTGATGGTTCGATGCATTGATATGGTTCTTCGTTAGGGTAATCACGGTACTCCTCGGAGGCAGAACCTGCCGCAAAGAACACCGATACACAGCCATCACCAAACAATGTGCGACAATATGATGCATGCATGAAACATGGCAATATGAGTGTGTTGGGCTAATGCAACTAAGACCCAAAGGGTTTGAACCAATGTGAACCAAAGATTCAAATTTCAAACTCATACATGGCCCCTTAAAGTGTTTTATCTTGTTCTGCATATAACAGCAAGTTAACTTGTTTAATCATGCATGAAAACAGTACAGATGGATAGATTGGATTTTTCTGATCATTTTTCATATATAACTTGTTTGATTTGGAGTTACAGATTAAAAGTTATGAATTTTTGAAGTTTAAACTATATTCTAGAATTTCCTATATTAGAATAAATCCAGAAATTAATTTATTGCGTCAGCCATGCGTCAGAATGACGTCAGGGTCAACGGAGACGTCCAGGTCAAACCTGACTGTGGGTCCAGGGTGTCAGGGTAATTAGTTTAGTTTAAAGTTAATTAAAACTAACCCTATTTAGTTAACAGGGCTGGGCCCCATCTGTCATTGACTCATCGGGGTCAACCAGGGCCCACCCGCGGTCAAAGCCAGGTCGGCTGCACCGGCGTTTAGCCGCCGGCGAGCCCGACGCGGCGGCGGAAGTGGTTTTTGCTGTTCCGGCAACCAAACGAGTCGCGGAGGCCATCAGAGTGGAGCTGAGGACGAGCCGCAGCTCTTGGTGGAGTCCGTTGGGGTCGGGGTGGCCGGAGTTGGCGCCAGCGACGACTTTGGCGGCCACCGGAGTTCGGCCGAGGGCGAACTTGATGCTAGAGGGGTCGGCGAGGTGCGGGGAGTAGCTGGTTAGGTGCTATGTGACGTGGTGAGCATGATGGACACCAAGTTGTGGCCGGAGGGTGACCGGGAGCACGTCGGCGACGAGCTCCGCGGCGGTGGGTGCGGTTGAGCTTCGGGAGGTCACTACACAGCTCGGGAGCAAGAAAAGAAGGGAGGGGAAGATGGTTAAGCTCACGGGGAGTTCGACGAAGCACTTGGTGTGGCCGGGGACGGGCCGGAGCGACGACGGTGTTGAAGGGGATCTCCGGCGACGGCGGTTCGGTCGAGGTCGATGCGGTGGGCTCGGGCCTTGCGAGTGCTTGGGGCTCGGCTTGCTCGAAGGAGAGGAGGGTGGCGGAGCTCCTGGACACGCCGGCACGGCGTGGGGTTGACGGAGGGCGTGGCTACGGCGAGGGGGTGACGGCGATGGCGTCGGCCATGGCGGGGAGCGCGAGAGAGAGGAGTTGGGGGAGAATGGAGGTGTCCTGGGGGTTCACGGCTCGGCGTGGAGTTCATCCATCCAGCAACGAGGCGAGGAGGTCAAGCAGGGCGACGGCCAGCTGCGTGGCGCACGCTGCGGCCGCCGTCGGGCACCTGCCTGCCTGCCTGGCCGGCAAGCAGCTCGCTGGCGCGGCGCTGGGCTGGGCCGGCAGGTGGGCCGGCTGCTGGGCGCCAGGTAAGTTTTTTGTTATTTCTCCTGTTTTCTGTTTTTTTAATTCCTCTGCAACTTTGTTGAATTATTAAAAATACTTAGGCAACTCCTAAAATCACCAAACTACTCCTGGTCCATAGTTGGATTATTTCCAACATGAAACATTTTAGTTTGGAGATATTTGAGCATTTGAATTATTTTATATAATTTTAAATGCCCAAATTCAAATATCTATGATTTAATTCAAAGACCCTAGGATGGCCTAGGAAAATGTGCATCACTTTTGGCAGAGGTTCGGAACCAAGACAAAAATGATGGGCATTTTAGAAGGGCATTTCAGGTTCATTGAAAAAGTTTTTAGTAAACCCTAGTTGGTTTCAGAGGAGGCTGGGGGTTCTGTCATCCCCATTTCAGGTTTCTGATGAAAGAAAAGACATGATGCAACACTCTAATGCATGAACTAGCTAGGGTGTGACAACTCACCCCCACTCAAAAGAATCTCGTCCCGAGATTTGGGTTCCTCCGGAAAGAAGGCGGGATACTCGAGTCGAAGACGATCCTCCCTTTCCCAAGTTGCTTCATCCTCAGAATGGTGCGACCATTGAACTTTGAGAAACTTGATATTATGACGTCGAGTGGTACGCTCGGCCTGATCGAGGATACGAATGGGGTACTCTCGATACGTGAGATTATCTTGGAGATCAAGCGTTTCGTGGTCCACTCCACGGATAGGATCCGAGAAGCAACGCCTGAGTTGAGAAACGTGGAAGACATCGTGGACTCTGGAGAGATGCGGAGGTAGTTCCAACTGGTAGGCAACTTCTCCTCGTTTAGCGAGAATACGGAAAGGTCCAATGTAACAGGGAGCCAATTTGCCTTTGATATCGAAACGATGGGTTCCCTTCAGAGGAGTAACCCAAAGGTAAGCCTTCTTGTCAACCTCGAAAGTCATAGCCTTATGTTTTCGGTCATATTGACTCTTTTGACGAGATTGGGCTGTTTTCAACTTTTCACGAACGATGCGAACTTGCTCTTCTGCTTCCTGGATCATATCCGGGCCAAAGAATTGTCTTTCCCCGGTTTCTGACCAATTAAGGGGTGTCCGACACCGTCGTCCATAGAGAACTTCAAAAGGGGCTTTACCCAAGCTAGATTGATAGCTGTTGTTGTAAGCAAATTCTGCAAATGGAAGGCATTTCTCCCATTCCATTCTGAATGAGATAACAGAGGCTCGAAGCATGTCTTCTAGGATCTGGTTGACGCGTTCTACTTGACCACTTGATTGAGGGTGAAAAGTGGTGCTAAAGGAAAGGCGGGTTCCCATAGCATTTTGGAAACTTTCCCAAAATCGAGAGGTGAAGAGACTTCCTCGATCCGAGTTAATTTCCAAAGGAACACCATGGAGAGACACTATT
Organism: Triticum dicoccoides; assembly: GCF_002162155.2. NCBI lineage: Eukaryota > Viridiplantae > Streptophyta > Magnoliopsida > Poales > Poaceae > Triticum > Triticum dicoccoides. Next base: position 735,263,084 of record NC_041382.1, read on the forward strand.
CGGGAGATGTATAAGTCTGCCAATTGACTAGCAGTTATACTCTCACGAACAGGTAAGAAATGGGCCACTTTGGAAAGACGATCGACAACGACAAAGATAGCATTATTCCCTCTCTTGGTTCTGGGAAAACCGGTAATGAAATCCATACCAATTGTATCCCATTTCCATTCAGGAATAGCTAGGGGTTGAAGGGTGCCAGCAGGCCGTTGATGTTCTGCTTTTACACGACGGCAGACGTCGCAGTTAGCAATGTACTGAGCAATTTCTCTCTTCATCCTAGTCCACTAGAACCTCTGGCGTAGGTCCTAATACATCTTGGTACTACCGGGATGAATAGTGAGAGGAGATTCATGAGCTTCCTTAAGGATCAATCGCCTCAGGTTTTGCACCTTGGGAACCACTAGCCGATTCCCAAAGTATACGACCCCTTGATCATCAATGGAGAAACAATTCGCAACTCCTTTCTTGATGTTTCTCTTGATGTGGGAAATTCCCGGATCTACCTTCTGTGCTTTAATGATCTGATCCGTAAGGGTAGGTTTCGCCACCATGGTGGAAAGGAATCCTTGAGGAACAATGTGAAGGTTAAGCTCCTGAAATTCCTCATGGAGAAGTGGTTGACTTTGTTGTAACATCAGGTTGTTACAATAATATTTACGACTTAGCGCATCAGCCATGACGTTGGCTTTCCCTGGAGTTTAAGTTATTCCTAAGTCGAAATCTGTGATCAACTCGACCCAACGTCTTTGCCTGAGATTGAAATCCGGTTGGGTGAAGATGTACTTCAGACTTTGATGATCCGTGAATATCTCGCAACGATTACCGAGGAGGTAATGTTGCCAGGTTTTAAGTGCATAGACTACAGCTGCAAGCTCTAGATCATGAGTAGGATAATTCTCATCATGTGGGTGCAATTGCCGTGAAGCGTAAGCAATTACGTGCCGATCTTGCATGAGAATACAGCCTAGTCCTTGTCGCGAGGCGTCGCAGTAGATAACAAAGTCCTTAGAGAAATCTGGCGGTACTAGTACGGGAGCAGAAGTCAGGCGTCTTTTCTGTTCCTGAAAGCTGTGCTCACATTGTGGAGTCCATTCGAACTTTTTATCTTTCTTGAGGAGTTCGGTTAGAGGTTTAGCAACTTTGGAGAAGTTCTCGACAAAGCGACGACAATAGCTCGCTAAGCCCAGAAAACTCCGAACTTGCTTGACCGATTCAGGTGGAGTCCAATTAGGGACGGCTTGAACTCGCTCAGGGTTAACAGCAATACCTTTACCCGATATTACATGACCCAGATAGGTCACTTCTGACAACCAAAATTCACATTTAGAAAATTTGGCATAAAGACGATGTTCTCGAAGTTTCTTCAACACTAGCCTTAGATGTTCGACATGTTCTTCCTCGTTCTTGGAGTAGATGAGTATATCATCGAGGTAAACCACGACGAATTTATCCAAATACTCCATGAAGATTGAGTTCATTAACCGAGAAAAGGTGGCTGGAGCGTTGGTTAAACCGAAGGACATGACGGTGTACTCGTATTGGCCATAACGAGTAACAAAGGCCGTTTTAGGAATGTCCCCATTCCTGATTTTGATTTGATGGTAGCCCAACCTCAAATCCATTTTGGAGAAGACTGAGGATCCAGCGAGCTGATCATACAGGTCGTTGATCCTGGGGAGCGGATATTTGTTCTTGATTGTGACCAAGTTGACAGGTCGATAATCTACAACCATCCGGTCCGTACCATCCTTCTTCTTGACGAAGAGGACGGGGCAAGCCCACGGAGATGAACTAGGTCGGATGAAACCCTTTTTCAAGGACTCATCGAGTTGCTTCTTAAGCTCGGCTAGTTCTAGTGGTGCCATCTTATAGGGTCTTCTAGCAATCGGGACGGTTCCTGGAATGAGGTCTATTACGAACTCAACATCCCTGTCAGGTGGAACACCTGGCAATTCCTCTGGGAAGACATCCGGAAAGTCACGGACTACCGGAACGTCCTCAAGGTCTGGCAAAGGGCTGGCGTTAAGAGAATATAACTGTCGCTTGGCTATTCGGGTCAAGACATTGACTATCTTCCCCGAAGGATGGGTGAGTTGAACAATCCTAGAGAAGCAATCAATTTTGGCATGATGGGCTGACATCCAGTCCATACCCAAGATGATATTAATATCTGAAGATTTAAGAGCTATCAAAGATGCAAGGAAAACAAGTCTGTCGACTTGGATTTCATTTCCATGACTTACCCTGGAGGTTTGCCATTTGGATCCCGGAGTTTGAATTACCATAGAGGTGGGCATCTCACAAAATGTGGTGTTATGCAGACGAGCATAGCTCTCGGATATAAATGAATGAGATGCTCCTGTATCGAAAAGAACAGATGCTGGGTGGCAATTAACAAGGAGCGTACCGAGAACGACGTTGGGATCCTCTTGAGCTTCTTCGGCAGAGATACAGTTGACATGGCCACGTGCAGCGGTGGCCGGCTTGGCGTAGAACACTTTCCCTGTCGGCTTGCCACAGCCAACAGCTTTAGCAGATTGGTTGGGGTTGGTCTGGGGACACTCGCGCATACAGTGGCCAGATTCCCCACACTTAAAGCAAGTCACGGAACTGGTGCGTGGAGGAGCATTGTTGGTTGGACCACCATAGGGCTTGGCTGGTGCAAACTGTTGAACGGGGCGAGGCGCCTGGAAGGATGGCCTCGGTGTGAACCTGGGTGGCAGGGCAGTGTTAGGCACCCACACGCGGCGCTTCTGAGGACCAGCATCGGATGAGGAACCCACGTCATGGCCATGCTTGCGTGTTGCGTCATAATCAGTCTGACCAGTCTCAGCACTGATGGCCTTGTTAACAAGCTTCTGAAAGGATGTGCACTCATGCAGACGGAGGTCGCGGCGAAGCTCAGGACTAAGTCCCTTACGGAACCTTGCTTGCTTCTTGGCATCAGTAGAAACTTCCTCAGTTGCATATCGTGCGAGGTTACCGAACTCCCTGCTGTAAGCATCCACAGAGAGTCGGCCTTGAGTGAAACTGCAAAATTCCTCACGTTTACGGTCCATGAGACCCTCCGGAATGTGATGTTCATGGAAAGCCTCGCTGAATTCAGCCCAAGTAGTGACATGGTCCGGTGGGCGCATAGCTCCATAATTCTCCCACCATAGACTGGCGGGGCCTTCAAGATGATATGCAGCAAAGGTGACCTTGTCAGCCTCAGCTACTAGCGCAGAATGCAGTTTGTGAGAAATACTGCGAAGCCAGTCATCAGCGTCGAGAGGCTCGACGGAGTGGTGGAACGTGGGTGGATGTAACTTGATGAAATCACTGAGTGACACCAAGTTAGTCCTCTGATGGTGTGCTGTGTTCTGTTCAATACGCTCCAACAAACGGTTGGTCTCCCGCTTGTTTCTCTCGGCTTCCAGCATAACTTCGGCCAGGGAAGGAGGGTGAGGCGGGTTTGCATTCCCGACTTCACTGCCTTCGGCCTGCTCTTGGGAAACAGGGTTATTGCGCGTGTTGACCATCCTAGGTAAACAAGACAATGATTTGGTCAGAATAATAAGATTCCGACATAGAATACAGAATGTAAGGAATAACTCGGAATGCAAGATGATCATCCGTATGACATGGTAGATACAGAAACTGCTTCTTTTATTCCATCGTCATACACACCATACAAGGTTTAGTACAAGACCAAACAAGGTACTATTACGGTGAAAAGAAGATTACATCACATCGGAGGCACTCCGAGCTCCTATACATTATTTTTCTACACCTCCGGAAGGCGGTACAAACTAGGTCATATCCCACGAGTCACGCAGGACAATAGACGACACAGCTAGTACGAACTAGTGATACTACCACTAACTCAGACCGATCCGTAGTAGTCCTCGTAGAAGTCACCTCCATAGCCGGGAAGCTCAACATGATCATCCGGAAACAGACGATCTCGCGGAGCTTGTGGACCATAGGGGCTAGGATGAGGTCTTGGACCAACAGACGGTGGCCTGCGGGGACCACGAGGTGGGGTGATGCCTCCTACATCACGCCAACCCATCACGTCTGGCAGAGCAGATCTCACAGGATAGAGATCGCGCATATCCGAATATCCAGCTTGCACAGCCGGTGCAAACCGAGTCAACGTGGCCCAATGGTCAGCACGGGTATTGAAAAGCTCTAGCCTCAAGGCCCGATTTTCACGGTCCTTATCCTCGAGCATCTCAGCAGTGGTGCGAGTCCGTGCATCCTCCTGAGTGGGGTCAGCATAGATAGCCTGGAGATACCCTTGTGCTCCCGGAAGTGATGCTGGCATATACCGGAAATCAGAGTCCCGAAATAGGCCAGTCATGACTCGCATGATGGTCATCATAGAGTAGGCGGCATCCTGCACAGCCATCTCTATAGTAACCCCGAGTCCATAAGAGCAGTGAAGGGGCTCGGTGGATCCAGGATAAGATGGAAATATCCTGACAGTGCAAAGATACTGGCTTTGATTAAAGGCTCGAAATTGCTCTTCGACCGTGTACTCAGGATACCAACGGTATCCAGCCTCAGTCATTACCCTGACCAACATGGCAGTATGGCCGGGTACATCTAGGCATCGAGTTAGGCGAACCACTTGATTGAGGTCGCGAGTGGCCATCTGAAAGCACAACCATAATGCAAAGGCATTAGAATTTCTAGCAAAATTTCGACAGCATAACGGCTGTAAATGCTCAAAAAGGATTTTGAGACATTTGACAAAGGATTTCATACACACTCAACAACATCATATCAAAGTTCTGAGTCCAACCTAGCAACATAATGTGGTAGTAGAACTGAACTAGGCTTGTATCCATCAACCTATAAGGTACTACTGATTAGTAACACGTGAACCTGATAGAGAGAAAAGATCCTAATTCCTTAACCCCCGGTGGAAGAATAGACTGACTCAGATCAGAATGTCATAAGATAAAGGAGTAAAAAGAGCCTTACGTTCCAACCACAAACAATTCCCCTACATATAACTAAAGAATTTCTAGACTCAACATCGACCAGTTTGGCTTGGAGAACCTACAGGCAGTCCGGCTCTGATGCCAACGCTGTCAGGACCCCGACTCAATGTCACATCGATCTAGCCTGTAACACCTCATATCACTTTGCGGCCTCACGCACGGTATCCCCACGGGTGTCGCCTTACCTTTGCCCGGGACCGTTTGCGCCTTTTGGCTCACGTATATGATAGTGTCGCTAGCATCCATATGATAAGGAGCCCGGGCTGACATGACTAGTCGTAAACCCAAAGTTGCACAGACTTACAGGGACAGGCATCCATGACCCAACATCGAACGTGTCGGTCATCAGCAAGTGGGTCCGGGCTGTAGCACTGGGCTAGCAGGACTCCGATAAACCGGGCTGTAGCGGGCTAACAGGACTCCGGTACTCAATGCGTGACATTTCCCCGAAGGGACAGACACAGGAACGAAGAAGGACACATGCCGGCCAGCCTAAGTGTCCCAGAGCAGTAGCAAGCTACCATGGCTCAGTGGTAACACTAGGAGACATTTCCCGGTAAGAGAGGCTACTAAAGATAAACAACTAGATAGTCAGATCCCACACATACCAAGCATTTCAATCATACACACAATATGCTCGATATGTGCAAATACAACAAGGCATCACAACATGACTCTACGACACAAGTACTTTATTTAAGGCTCAGAGAGCCATACATAACATACACACAAGTATGGGTCACATGACCCAGCACTCAAGTCATACAGTCATACAACCCAGCAGCGGAAGTAACTTGTCTGAGTATAGACAACTAGTAAAATAAAAGAGGCTTGGAAAGCCTAGCTATACTACATGGTCCTTCACAAGCTCAGGATCACCACCTGGGCCTTAGCCTACTCATTGATGTCAACGTCTACGAAGAACCCATCAGAAGGGGTTGCAGCGTCTTCTGTAAAAAATGTAAATTATAGCAACATGAGTACAAAGGTACTCAGCAAGACTTACATCAGATCCTACATACATGCACATTATCAAAAAGGGTTGGTGGAGTTATTGCAGCAAGCCAGCTTTGACTCTTGGCTAGGCTGTCCTACGAGACTCCAACTTGAAATGGTTTTGCGCACACGAGTCCGCTACTCACCACTTCAATACACTATCGAGGATCCACCTCTGTCTTCCTACGGAAAAGCCATCCTCGGCACTCACACTTATCTTGAGGCTTTTAGTAGTTTCCATTTACTTGTCTATGAACTGTATAGGCAACCAAGTAGTCCTTTACCGTGGACGCGGCTATTCGAATAGATCATGATAACCCTGCAAGGGTGTACTTCTTCATACACGCTCTCACCACTTACCGTCGTTTACACGACATGTACTCGGCAACCTTCAAGCGGAAGCCCAACGTGGGTGTCGGCCACGACCTACCTAATCACCTAAGTCTCTAATCCAGGTTTATCGCCTATCCAGGTTCCATCCGCAGGGAGTCCGGCCGAGGTTTCCCATACGGCCCCGAACGATGTGTACAGGGTTCCCGAGATACCTAACAGGTAGTCGGTACACCGTGCCACGTACCAACCGCATCACCGCCCACCCCTACGGTCAGCGCTGTCCACGGCCTCCAGTAGGCTACAAACACCAGAAACTACTTGCAACTCCTGGTTAGAGAACTAGGGTGAATAAGAAGCCGAGAGGGTCCATTGGTTTCGGGCCCAATGTATGGTAGTAGCTGATTCTTAAATCACACATACAGATCTCAGTACTTAAGGTCAGCTTCAATGAAACAACCCACCATGTACTCCTACATGGCCTCTCATCGATACCTTTACCAAATCCTGTTCACCACACCACCCTCACTACCGACATAATCATTTCACTCTAGCCCATCACCCATATGAACCAGACCTGACACGACTCTAAGCATAGCAGGCATAGCAAGGTAGGAACAACACATACATATGGCTCAAACAACTCCTACACATGCTAGTGGGTTTCATCTAGTTACTGTGGCAATGACAGGTCATGCAGAGGAAATGGGTTCAACTACCGTAGCACACAGCAGTTTGAAACGCGTTGTCTTAATGCATTAAATGAGAGCAGGAGCGAGAACATGGGATTGTATCGATATGATCAAATGGTTGGTTGCTTGTTTGATGGTTCGATGCACTGATATGGTTCTTCGTTAGGGTAATCACGGTACTCCTCGGAGGCAGAACCTGCCGCAAAGAACACCGATACACAGCCATCACCAAACAATGTGCGACAATATGATGCATGCATGAAACATGGCAATATGAGTGTGTTGGGCTAATGCAACTAAGACCCAAAGGGTTTGAACCGATTTGAACCAAAGATTCAAATTTCAAACTCATACATGGCCCCTTAAAGTGTTTTATCTTGTTCTGCATATAACAGCAGGTTAACTTGTTTAATCATGCATGAAAACAGTACAGATGGATAGATTGGATTTTTCTGATCATTTTTCATATATAACTTGTTTGATTTGGAGTTACAGATTAGAAGTTATGAATTTTTGAAGTTTAAACTATATTCTGGAATTTCCTATATTAGAATAAATCCAGAAATTAATTTATTGCGTCAGCCATGCGTCAGAATGACGTCAGGGTCAACGGAGACGTCCAGGTCAAACCTGACTGTGGGTCCAGGGTGTCAGGGTAATTAGTTTAGTTTAAAGTTAATTAAAACTAACCCTATTTAGTTAACAGGGCTGGGCCCCACCTGTCATTGACTCATCGGGGTCAACCAGGGCCCACCTGCGGTCAAAGCCAGGTCGGCTGCACCGGCGTTTAGCCGCCGGCGAGCCCAACGCGGCGGCGGAAGTGGTTTTTGCCGTTCCGGCAACCAAACGAGTCGCGAAGGCCATCGGAGTGGAGCTGAGGACGAGCCGTAGCTCTTGGTGGAGTCCGTTGGGGTCGGGGTGGCCGGAGTTGGCGCCAGTGACGACTTTGGCGGCCACCGGAGTTCGGCCGAGGGCGAACTTGATGCTAGAGGGGTCGGTGAGGTGCGGGGAGTAGCTGGTTAGGTGCTATGTGACGTGGTGAGCATGATGGACACCAAGTTGTGGCCGGAAGGTGACCGGGAGCACGTCGGCGATGAGCTCCGCGGCGGTGGGTGCGGTTGAGCTTCGGGAGGTCACTACACAGCTCGGGAGCAAGAAAAGAAGGGAGGGGAAGATGGTTAAGCTCACGGGGAGTTCGACGAAGCACTTGGTGCGGCCGGGGACGGGCCGGAGCGACGACGGCGTTGAAGGGGATCTCCGGCGACGGCGGTTCGGTCGAGGTCGATGCGGTGGGCTCGGGCCTTGCGAGCGCTTGGGGCTCGGCTTGCTTGAAGGAGAGGAGGGTGGCGGAGCTCCTGGACACGGCGGCACGGCGTGGGGTTGACGGAGGGCGTGGCTACGGCGAGGGGGTGTTGGCGATGGCGTCGGCCATGGCGGGGAGCGCGAGAGAGAGGAGTTGGGGGAGAATGGAGGTGTCCTGGGGGTTCACGGCTCGGCGTGGAGTTCATCCATCCAGCAACGAGGCGAGGAGGTCAAGCAGGGCGACGGCCAGCTACGTGGCGCACGCTGCGGCCGCCGTCGGGCACCTGCCTGCCTGCCTGGCCGGCAAGCAGCTCGCTGGCGCGGCGATGGGCTGGGCCGGCAGGTGGGTCGGGTGCTGGGCGCCAGGTAAGTTTTTTGTTATTTCTCCTGTTTTCTGTTTTTTTAATTCCTCTGCAACTTTGTTGAATTATTAAAAATACTTAGGCAACTCCTAAAATCACCAAACTACTCCTGGTCCATAGTTGGATTATTTCCAACATGAAACATTTTAGTTTGGAGATATTTGAGCATTTGAATTATTTTATATAATTTTAAATGCCCAAATTCAAATATCTATGATTTAATTCAAAGACCCTAGGATGGCCTAGGAAAATGTGCACCACTTTTGGCAGAGGTTCTGAACCAAGACAAAAATGATGGGCATTTTAGAAGGGCATTTCAGGTTCATTGAAAAAGTTTTTAGTAAACCCTAGTTGGTTTCAGAGGGGGCTGGGGGTTCTGTCATCCCCATTTCAGGTTTCTGATGAAAGAAAAGACATGATGCAACACTCTAATGCATGAACTAGCTAGGGTGTGACAGTTACCCCTTGAAAGGAGGTTCTGCTGCAGCGGATTCTTGCTGGGTTTATCCCCATGTGATGGATTGTATCCTGATATATCAGGTTTAGTCCACTGCCGCCATCCATAAGGACATTTGGAAATCGGAGTCCGCCAATTATCGGATCGAGTATCAAGGCAGTCCAGCCTGCATTCTTGATATTTCTAGAATAATCTAGCTGATCGAAGATGATTGGTTTTGACAACCAGTGGCGGGACCCTTTGGGGATAGGCCGTGTGGTGCGTACCTTTATGGGCGCCGCACGTTTTGTTATGTGAAGTAAGTTCACTATTTTTACTTCTTGTGGGAAGTTCTTTTGTTTCCTGGTGCTCTGCTTTTGGGGTTCGTCCTCGTCTTCGCTTGGTGTGTCGAGCCCCTTGTGTTCGGCATCGAGTCTGCCGGATTGTTTGAAAACCCAACAATCTCTGTGAGTATGGTTAGCAGGCTTCCCGGGAGTACTGTGTATCTGACATATCCTGTCCAGGATTTTATTTAAGTTGGATGGATCGTCCCTGTTATCCTGGAGGGGTGGTTTTGTCTGATTTTGTCATGAACCTTTGAATCCGGCATTGACTGCCGTGCTCTTCGGGCGTTTGTCCTTAGTCCAGCGATGGTCCTTGTTGCGTCGCGGTTTTCCGTTTCCATCCCTAGTTTCGGATGTCCTTGGGTCGCTGGGGCTGCACCTTGCCAACCAGCTGTCCTCCCCTGCACAAAAGCGGGTCATGAGGCTTGTTAGTGCGGCCATTGTTCTTGGCTTTTCTTGGCCGAGGTGTCTGGCGAGCCATTCGTCTCGGACGTTATGCCTGAAAGCTGCTAAGGCTTCGGCGTCAGGACAGACGACTATCTAATTCTTTTTAGTGAGGAATCTATCCCAGAACTGCCGAGCTGATTCTCCGGGTTGTTGAGTTATGTGACTAAGATCGTCTGCATCCGGAGGGCGGACATAGGTCCCTTGAAAGTTTGCTCGGAAAGCATCCTCGAGCTCTTCCCAGCTTCCAATTGTGTTTTCGGGAAGGCTTTTAAGCCAATGCCGGGCTGGCCCTTTAAGCTTAAGGGGTAAATATTTTATGGCGTGGAGATCATCTCCTCTAGCCATGTGTATGTGGAGGATATAATCCTCGATCCAAACTCCAGGGTCTGTTGTTCCATCATATGCCTCTATGTTTACGGGTTTGAATCCCTCTGGGAATTCGTAGTCCAGGACCTCATCGGTGAAACATAGGGGGTGTGCGACGCCCCTGTATTTGGGTGTGCCGGATTCTGATGATGGCTTCATAGCGTTGCTTACGAGAGCTTGCTTTCTTGGCCCATAAATGGACCTGACTGGGCCATGATGTGAATCCTTAAGTGGGTTGCATGCCGATTTAGGTGCGGCGCCGCTTGCCGCTTTATGGGGTCGTCTATCCGACCGTGTGGCTTTCTCATTTTTTGAATGTGAGGGCTCTAGGGCCTCTTCGTCGAATTCAGGTAGTAGCTTTCTTTTTGGATAGCTTTTAGTGCGGCGACTGTCGCCGTATTTATCTGCGGTATTGATTACTTTGCTCCATCTAATCCGGAGTGCATCTTCCGCTGTTTTTAGCTTCCACTTCTACTTTTTTAGGCTGCGTGCAGTTGCAACAAGCCTCTCGTGGAGATTCTTCTGCTCCATAGGTTTATCCGGCGTGAGGTCGTCCGGAATGCCGTTTTCGCCGGAGGAGGGATGTTCGGTTTCTCTATCCGTGTTGCCCTGTTCGGACGGTTGCTCTAAGGCCTGCTCGTCGTCTACCGGCTCGTCCTGCTCTATGGCTGGGTTTTTGTCGAGGCGGGGCTTGGGTCGGCGTTTACGCCGATGCTTTGATTGCTTTTCGGGGGGTCGATCTCCCATCCCATCCCCTTTTTCCTCGTTGTCGCTTCCTTTAGGGGTATCCACCATGTACACATCGTGAGATGAGGTGGCTGTCCAATGCCCTATGGGCGATGGTTCGTCGGTGTCTCCTGCATCATAATCCATGCTGTCGATGTCTCCGGAGTTGAAGTTGAGCACGTCGTTTAAATTGTCGACAGTGGCTACCAAGTGGGTGGTGGGTGTGCTTTGAATTTCTTCATCGTCCGCATCCCACCCTCACTGACCGTAGTCCGGCCAGGGCTCTCCTGATAAAGAGAGAGACTTAAGAGAATTCAGGATATCGCCAAAAAGCGAGTGTTGAAAGATGTCTGCGGCGGTGAACTCCATTATAAGTGCCCAATCGGATTCGATTGGCAGGGGCGCGGGGGGTTCGGAGTCCGGAAAGGAGTCTGGATCCTTGGAGTCACAGATCATGCCGAGTGCGGGGCTAGCATTTTGCTCGATCGTCTTTGAGATCGAAGCCCCCAAGGTGACGTCCAACTGCTCATCCTCGATTGGCGCAATAGGCTCCGAGTTAGGGGTCGGAACCGATGCGTGTGCGGCCTCCAGAACACTGTCCGGAGGCAGAGCTAGATCATGCCCCTCGAGATAGTGCGGCGCGCTTGGCTGTGGCTCAGACCCGTCGAAGATCAAGTCTCCGCGGATGTCAGCCGTGTAGTTTAAGCTTCCAAACCTGACTTGATGGCCAGGGGCATAGCTTTTGATCTGCTCCAGGTGGCCGAGCGAATTGGCCCGTAGAGCGAAGCCGCCGAAGACGAAGATCTCTCCGGGGAGCAAAGTCTCACCCTGGACCGCATCGTTGTTGATGATCAAAGGAGCCATCGGGCCTAAAGGCGACGACACAGAGGAACTCTCAATGAAAGCACCAATGTCGGTGTCAAAACCGGCGGATCTCGGGTAGTGGGTCCCGAACTGTGTGTCTAGGCCAGATGGTAACAGGAGGCAGGGAACACGATGTTTTACCTAGGTTCGGGCCCTCTTGATGGAGGTAAAACCCTACGTCCTGCTTGATTAATATTGATGATATGGGTGGTACAAGAGTAGATCTACCACGAGATCAAGGAGGCTAAACCCTAGAAGCTAGCCTATGGTATGATTGTTGTGTATGGAGTTGATTGCCTACGGACTACAACCCTCCAGTTTATATAGACACCGGATAGGGTTAGGGTTACATAGAGTCGGTTACAATGGTAGGAGATCTTGAATATCCACATCGCCAAGCTTGCCTTCCACACCAAGGAAAGTCCCATCCGGACACGGGATGAAGTCTTCAATCTTGTATCTTCATAGTCCAGGAGTCCGGCTGAAGGTATAGTCCGGCTACCCGAACACCCCCTAATCCAAGGCTCCCTCACTCTGTGTCATCGCTTTTAGGCCCGATGGCTCCTCCGATCGTCAATAACGATGCAGTCCATGGTGAGACTTTTCTCCCTGGACAGATCTTCGTTTTCGGCGGCTTCGCACTGCGGGCCAATTCACTTGGCCATCTGGAGCAGATCGAAAGCTACGCCCCTGGCCATCAGGTCAGGTTTGGAAGTTTAAACTACACGGCTGACGTTCGCGGGGACTTGATCATCGACGGATTCGAGCCACAGCCGAGCGCGCCGCACTGTCACGATGGGCATGATCTAGCTCTGCCGCCGAAGAGTGCCCTGGAGGCCGCGCGCGCATCAGTTCCGACCCTTAATTCGGAGCCAACTGCGCTGATCGAGGATGAGTGGTTGGACACTGCCTCGGGGGCTGCAATCTTAACGACGATCGAGCCAAACACCAGCCCTGTTCCCTATATGGCTCGTGACTCCAAGGGGCCGGACTCCTTTCCGGACTCCGAGCCCTCCACGCCCCAGCCTATAGAATCCGATTGGGCACCGATCATGGAGTTCACCGCCGCGGACATCTTTCAGCACTCGCCCTTCGGTGACATTCTGAAGTCACTAAAGTCTCTCTCTTTATCAAGAGATCCCTGGCCGGACTACGGTCAGCAAGGCTGGGATACGAACGATGAAGAAATTCAAAGCCCACCCACCACCCATTTGGTAGCCACTGTCGATAATTTAAACGACGTGCTCAATTTCAACTCCAAAGACATCGACGGTATGGACGACGATGCAGGAGACGCACATGAACCAACACCTATAGGGCATTGGACAGCCACCTCATCTCATGATGTGTACATGGTGGATACACCTAAACAAAGCGAACACGAGGAACACGGGGATGCAATGAGGGATCGAACTCTCAAAAATCAATCAAAGCGGCGGCGTAAACGCTGCTCCAAGCCCCGCCTCGATAAAGACAACAACCATATAGACCCAGCCATAGAGCAGGATGAGCCGGCGGACGACGAGCATGCCTTAGAGCAACCGTCCGAACAGGGCAACTCGGATAAGAAACCGAACAACCCGTCCCCGGCGAAAACAGCATTTCGGACGACCTTACGCCGGATAAAGCTCACGGAGCAGAAGAACCTCCACAAAAGGCTCGTTGCAACCGCACGCAGCCTGAAAAAGCAGAAGCGGAAGCTAAAAACTGCGGAAGATGCACTCAGAATCAGATGGAGCAAAGTACTCAATACCGCAGACAAATACGGTGGCAGTCGCCACACTAAAAGCTATCCAAAGCGAAAGCTACTACCTGAATTTGACGAAGAGGCATTAGAGCCCCCGCATTCAAAAAGTAAGAAACCCACCCGGTCGGATAGACGACCCCATGGCCAGCATAAAGCGGCAAGCGGCGCGGCACTCAAGCCGGCACACGATCCACTCAAGGATTCGCATCAAAAAGATGGCCCAGCCAGATCTGTTTATGGGCCAAGAAAGCAAGCTCTCGTCAGCAATGCAACAAAACTAGTATCCGAACATCACGGCACACCCAAATACAGGGGTGTTGCACACCCCCTATGTTTCACCGATGAGGTCCTGGATTATGAATTTCCAGCGGGATTCAAACCCGTAAACATAGAGGCATACGACGGAACAACAGACCCTGGAGTCTGGATCGAGGATTATATCCTCCACATACACATGGCCAGAGGAGATGACCTCCACGCCATAAAATACTTACCCCTCAAGCTTAAAGGGCCAGCCCGGCATTGGCTTGAAAGCCTTCCTGAAAACACAATTGGAAGTTGGGAAGAGCTCGAGGACGCTTTCCGAGCAAATTTTCAAGGGACCTATGTCCGCCCTCCGGATGCAGACGATCTCAGTCACATAACTCAACAACCCGGAGAGTCAGCTCGGCAATTCTGGAACAAAATTTCTTACTAAAAAGAATCAGATAGTCGACTGTCCGGACGCCGAAGCCTTAGCAGCTTTTAGGCATAACGTTCGAGACGAATGGCTCGCCAGACACCTCGGCCAAGAAAAGCCAAGAACAATGGCTGCATTAACAAGCCTCATGACCCGCTTTTGCGCAAGAGAGGACAGCTGGTTGGCAAGATGTAGCACCAGCGACCCAAGTACATCCGAAACTAGGGATGGAAACAGAAAACCGCGACGCAACAAGGACCGTCGCCGGACTAAGGAAAACAGTCCGAAGAGCACGACAGTCAATGCCGGATTCAAAAGCTCGCAATAGAATCAGAAAAAGCCGCCCCTCCAGGATAGCAGGGACGAGCTATCCAACCTAAACAAAATCTTGGACAGGATTGTTGGGTCTTCAAACAATCCGGCAGACTCAACGCCGAACACAAGGGGCTCGACACACCAAGCGAAGACGATGATGAACCCCAAAAGCAGAGCACCAGGAAATAAAAGAATTTTCCACAAGAAGTAAAAATAGTAAACTTACTTCACATAACAAAACATGCGGCGCCCATAAAGGTACGCGCCATACGGCCTATCCCAAAGGAGTCTCGCCACTGGTTGTCAAAACCAATCATCTTCGATCATCTGGATTACTCTAGAAGTATCAGGAATGCAGGCTAGACTGCCTTGGTACTCGATCCAATAATTGGTGGACTCTAGTTTACAAATGTCCTGATGGACGGCGACACCGGTCTAAACCTGATATATCAGGACACAATCCGCCACATGGGGATAAACCCAACAAGAATTCGCCACAGCAAAACCTCCTTTCATGGGGTAACGCCACGTCCGGATACCCATTGCATGGGTTTTCTCCGGCTTGAAGTTATATTCGGCTCCCCCGATAACTTCCGCCGCGAAAAGCTAACTTTTCACATCGTCCCATTCTCAAGTCGCTATCAAGCACTGCTGGGACGCGAAGCTTTCGCCCGCTTTAACGCAATACCGCATTATGCATCTCTTATGCTTAAGATGCCCGGTCCACGAGGCATCATCTCATTAAAGGGGAAGCATTGAGTGCGCCCCCGCGCGGAAGATTGTGCGGCCGCCTTAACAGCCCCACAATAAAATGGCTTCACCAGCCAAAACATCTAAACAGGTCATTAAGACCACGGACACGGCTAGACGAGTCCGGCATAAAAATATCACTGATAAAGGCTTAATAGCCGTATACCCCTGTTCTAGGGGCTCCGCACATATAAAATAAGAGACAATCAAGCTCAATTTTACCCATTTCAACTTATACTTTGTTTATTTATTATAACTTCTATTCGGCACGACCTTTTTTCAACTTAGTTCCTCTCTTTTACAGATGAACATCGTGCTGCGCCCGTCCAGGATACGGCACAACGGAGACACAGGCGCAGACGTGCAGTAGGGACCCGTTCCAAGGATTCTTTTCAGATTAAGACCCTGCGTAAACCTTTTTTACTGTCTCTTGTTGATACACATCCTCCGGTTCTTCGGTATAATCAAGGAGGAGACTGGCGTCTTGGCATGTGGCCACGTCAGGAATTTTTGCACGTACCTGGACACTAGGGGCTTATAACTAAGGGCGTGGTTCCGCCCGTACACATAAAGACCGAATACCTTAGGGAGTGTTCAGCGTCGCGAGTTTGGCCTTATATGCATCAGCTCTGAATCATGTCTTTGGTCAAATGTTGGGTTGCCCGGCTCCTGTATTTGGCTGCCTTACGTTCCGCTCTATCGGCTAAGGCAGCACCAGGAGAACTACTGCGATTGTGCCCCGGTTTGGCTAGGCGAGCACCTCAGTAGAGAAAGCCGAAAACTGACTGTCATGATATAGCGTGAGACTGGTCAACCACTTGATGACTTACCAGAATCTATAGGATTCCTCCGCATTAACGAAGGGCCGTTTCCCGGCCAGGCACATACGCGCCCCGAATTCGGGCGAGCGCGGTCGCCACCAGGGCCTATCTAAGTAGCCTCACTGTCAAGCTCCTATGGCTAAGTGAAAGTGATAAAGCATTATATTCTGATTGCCTAGTTCGCTGCGCTATCACCTCCTTTGTAGGACCAAGACATTGGATCAAGTGTGAAAATGCGCCTTCTGCGAACACCCCCGCATTATTTGCGTGGGGGCTGAAGTCGACGACTGCCATCTTTCAGATTATATATATATCTTAAACGGCCGCACAGGAGGTGTTACAATACTTGAAGGCACAAGTATAAAAAGCTTCTACAATTTATTAAAATATTGTTTTACAATAACACATGCTATTCCAATATAACATCCTTCAAGCACTGTGTCTCTATTACACGAGCGCCTTGCAGAACTTCTGGAAAATAGTTCTCGGCAGTTACTCCGCTTCCATCCGAATCTCGGGATGCAACAATGGTGGTTTCCATCTCCGCCCAGTATGTTTTGACACGGGCAAGAGCCATCCGTGCACCCTCTATGCATGCTGACCTCTTCATTGCATTAATACGTGGCACCGCACCAAGGAATTGCTGCACCAAGCTGAAATAACTTTTCGGCTCCGATCTCTCCGGCCACAGATGACTCATGACGCACTTCATGGCGAGTCCGGACAACCTATTCAGTTCGGACCATTTGGCCAGACGATCGGCCACTGACAGTGGACGCTCCGGATTGTGGAATTGCGACCAGAAGAGCTTTTCCACTTCGCGATCTTCTTGATCTCGAAAGTGTTCGGTCGCATCAGCAGCACTCGCTGCCAAATCCAGATAGGTGTCTGCCGTACTCCACAACCGGTCTAACGGAGCATGCTTAGGATCACAAAACTTCCTCCACAGCATAAAGGGCTTTCCAGCTACGATCTCTCCAGCCTGACGCAGCTCCTCCTTCGCAGCTCTCATCGCAGAGCGAGCATCCTTGGCATTGGAAACGGCCTTCTCCAAGTCCGTCTGTTCCACCCGGTCTTCTTTTTCAAGAAGCTTGCAACGGTCAGCAACGCTCTTTAGCTTCACGGCCATCTCGGCCATCTCTTTCTTGCTTCGGCAATGAGCAGCCTGTTCAGCTCTCAGCTCTTCAAGGGCCTTCTCGGTAGCCGCATCACTTTTTCTGGCTTGTTCCTTGGCTCAGGCAAGTTCCGCCTAAAGACTCTCCACGGCGGCTGCACCATCTGCATCAAGCACACACATAGTAAGGTACTGGCATAAGCTCCTCTTACCAGGTGCCACTGGAGGGATTACACACCTTGTGCCTCGTCAAGCCGCTTGTTAACAAGCACGATGTCGGCATCTGCCACGTCAAGTTGCCGCTTTAGCTCGGCAAATACATCAGTCCGGCTGGATTCCGGACACTTCGCCACCTACATACAAAGGCGGCATTTTAGACCTGGGATTATGATCCTTTGCGCGCCATCACTTTTGACAACGCACAGAGTCTCAGGGGCTACTATCTACACAGGGCACATCTTATTTATGTGCATTTGTCAAAAAGTGTACATTATTTCACGTACCTCAAAACCTGTCAGTAAACTTCTGACGGCCTCGTGCAATCCGCTTTCCGCGGATGAAATCCTTTCAATCACCATGCCCATCAATGCACGGTGCTCCTCTGAGATAGATGCTCGCCCTAGCAGATTCTTCAGGTCCTCCGACCGCGCACCGGACGGTGCCGGACTCGTCCTATGGCCTCTTTCCAAGGCCGGACGCGGAGAACCTTGGGGGGCCATATGGCTACCCTCCGCCCCTGCCGGATTCGGAGAAACCCTCCGCGATGATACCTCAGGGTCGCCTGCCTCGCTAGGCGGTACGGTAGGGGGAGGCATTCCGCTCTCCAGCATCTCCGGAAGAAGGCCCCCCAAAGACGAGCTCTGCTGAGAAGGGTTGAGGTCCAAGCTACAAGGTAAAATTTCGATTAATCTTCTCAGGTATAAAGCAAGGATTTCTCTCATCTCTCAAAAAGAAAATCTTTCTCTACTTACGGCTCGCTGGAGGGCTGTACCCCTTGAGGGCATAATTCGGCCGAGGTACCCCCCGGCGTAGGACCCTCTAACGAGGATTCCCCCCCCCCCCGCTTTGAGGCCATGGTCTCTGGGTCTTCAGAGGCGATCCCCTTCTTCCCCTAAGGAGAGGAATTTTCGGTTCCTCCCTTCCGAACAGCCTCCTTCGAGGAGGCCGTAGTTTCCTTGTCCCCTCCCTTGCTTCCCTCCAAAGGCACAATCTTCAACATCCTAACTAGCACAGGATCCGGCCTGGTCTCGGGGAGGGGAGCCAGACACTTGATCAGCTTTTCTTTTGCTATCCACTCCTGTTTAAAAGGACAGCTCTTTTAGGGGCAACCTTATGACAAATATACGGATAGCGAGTCCAGGCACAAGGCTACTTACTTGAGTATCCGGGCGATTGCAGCTCAGACCTGCATCCTCGATCAAATCCGGACACATTGCTTGTGATCCGAAGAACATTTTATACATCTTCGTGGGTGTTGCGCCCATAAAATGCTGGAGAGCTCGCGGTCCCTCCGGATTAAACTCCCATAGGCAAAGGGAGCGACGTTTGCCGGGCAGGGTTCGGCGGATCAGCATGACTTGCGTCACTTTGACCAAGCCGAGGTCTCTTTCTAAGAGATCCCTAATGCGGCCCTGCAATAAGGGCACGTCCTTGGATGGCCCCCAGTCTAGGCCTTTATTGACCCACAACCCTAGCTACTATGGGGGACCCGAGCGAAAGGCAGGCGGCGCCACCCATTTGGTGCCCCTGGGAGCGGTGATATAGAACCACTCTCGTTGCCATAAGCCGAGCTCCTCTTGAAAAGAGCCCTCGGGCCATGGAGCATCAGCATTCTTGCTTATAACAGCGCCTCCGCACTCTGCGTGCCGTCCCTTGATCATCTTCGGCTCTACTTTAAAGGTCTTGAGCCATAGTCCGAAGTGAGGAGTAACACGGAGGAATGCTTCACACACGACGATGAATGAGGAAACATGGAGGATGGACTCCGGAGCTAAGTCGTGAAATTCCAGCCCATAATAGAACATTAGCCCCCTCACGAAGGGATCCATCGGGAAGCCTAACCCCCGAAGGAAGTGAGACATGAACACCACGCTCTCACCGGGCTTGGGACTGGGAATAGCCTGCCCTTGAGCAGGCAGCCTATGCGAAATTTCGCCGGTCAAGAACTTGGCCTCTCTCAACTTTAGCACGTCCTCCTCCATGACGGAGGAGGGCATCCATCGGCCTTGAAGGTCAGAACCGGACATTGTCGAAGGTCCGAAGCGCCTGAAATCTGGAGCCTAGGGTGTTGGAACTCGAGGCGACGGGCGAACTCGTTTGAGATTGAAAGAAAGGAGTAAGGCCTTGGTCTCTTTGTAAGAGGTTGAATACCAAGGCCCCTCCCCGTAACCGTTTGGGACTAGTCTTTAATCCAGAAAACATGCCAACGGGCATGATTGGGTTACCCACGTCCGTATTGATGAGGATCCCGTAAATAAAGGGGACACGATCTCTGCTTTGACAAGACGTGCCAAGAAAACCGCCTCGCAAAATGCGCTGAGGTGGGGAAGTAAAAATGATTCGAATAAAGGCTTGGCCGTAGTGTGATGTGACGCTACGGAGTACGTCAGCAGATTAGATTTGTGTAAATATTATTCTCTCTATGGCAATATGTGGAAACTTATTTTGCAGAGCCGGACACTATCCTTAGTGTTTAAAATCTTTTATGAAGTACTTGGAGGAGGAACCCGCCTTGCAATGCCAAAGACAATCTGTGCGCCGGACTCGTCGTCATTGAAGCCTGGTTTAGGGGCTACTGAGGGAGTCCTAGATTAGGGGGTGTCCGGGTGGCCGGGCTATACCTTCAGCCGGACTCCTGGACTATCAAGATACAAGATTGAAGACTTTGTCCCGTGTCCGGATGAGACTTTCCTTGGCGTGGAAGGCAAGCTTGGCGATGCAGATATTTAGATCTCCTACCATTGTAACCGACTTTGTGTAACCCTAACCCTCTCTGGTGTCTATATAAACCGGAGGGTTTTAGTCCGTAGGACAACATACAACAATCATACCATAGGCTAGCTTCTAGGGTTTAGCCTCCTTGATCTCGTGGTAGATCTACTCTTGTACTACCCATATCATCAATATTAATCAAGCAGGACGTAGGGTTTTACCTCCATCAAGAGGGCCCGAACCTGGGTAAAACATTGTGTCCCTTGTCTCCTGTTACCATCCGCCTAGACGCATAGTTTGGGACCCCCCTACCCGAGATCCGCCGGTTTTGACACCGACAATTGTGTTTCCTCGACGGATACTCCGGCTACCAACAAATCAAGATGGCGGAGTCCGACCAAGCCGCAACGGCATTTATCACACCATACGGCCCCTTCTATTTCAACACAATGCCTTTCGGGCTCAAAAACGCTGGCGCGACATATCAGCGCATGATTCAGACCTGTCTGGAGAAACAGATCGACAAAACAGTGGAGGCATACGTAGATGATGTGGTTGTCAAAACCAAACACGTTGACTCTCTAATAGACGACTTGAGGCTCACATTCGACAACCTCTGAACATACAACATCAAGCTCAATCCGGAAAAATGCGTTTTCGGTGTACCAGCCGGAAAGCACGTGGGCTTCATTGTCTCCAGTAGAGGAATTGAAACAAATCCGGCCAAAATTCGAGCTCTGTCACAGTTGGCCATCCCAACGGACCTCAAACAAATCCATAAATTAACCGGATGTGTGGCGGCTCTAAGCCGCTTTATCTCCCGCTTAGGAGAAAAGGCATTACCCCTTTATCGCCTTCTTCGGCGCACTGAACACTTCGAGTGGACGGATGCTGCCACAACCGGATTGGAAGAAATAAAAGCCATACTGGCAACCAACCCAATCCTGGCCGCGCCAAACATCGGCGAACCAATGCTATTGTACATTGCGGCAACTCATCAGGTTGTAAGTGCAGTGCTCGTCGTCGAACGAGAAACGGATGGACATAAATTCCCCCTTCAAAAGCCGGTATATTATGTATGCACTGTCCTCACTCCATGCAAATCACGGTACCCACATTATCAAAAGATAGCCTATGCGGTATTCATGGCATCCCAGAAGCTGCGACACTACTTTCAAGAGTGTTTAATTACAGTAGCCTCAGAAGTGCCACTTAATGATATTATAAACAACCGCGGCGCCACGGGCCAGATTGCCAAATGGGCCATTGAGCTCCTCCCGTTCGACATAATATACAAACCCCGGCGAGCCATTAAGTCGCAAGTATTGGTCGACTTTGTCGCCGAATGGACGGAGGTCGAACTCCCTAAAGAGTACGGCGCATACTCCAATTGGATCATGCACTTCAACGGCTCCAAAATGCTGGCTGGTCTAGGGGCTGGCATCGTCCTGACATCCCCAACCGGAGATATAGTTCAATAAGTACTCCAGATAATGTATACAGACTCCAAGAACGCAGCCGAATACGAGGCCCTGTTACATGGTCTTCGGATGGCAGTTTCCATGGGCATTGGACGCCTAGAGGTGCGTGGGGATTCGAACCTCGCAATATCCCAAATAAATGGAGACTTCGATGCCAAGGATCCGAAAATGGCGGCCTATCGCAATGCCGTCCTCAAGATGTCAGCTCGGTTCGAGGGGCTTGAATCCATCATGTGGCTCGGGAAAACAATCAGGCGGCGGATATCCTCGCCTGCATCGGTGCAAAACGCGATGCGGTCCCACCCAACATCTTCTTGGAGAGGTTGTTTAAGCCATCCGTGGTATGGGAAGGGGACACCGGCAACAATAGTCCGGACCCAGCCACAATGCCCGATACCGAACACTCTAACATAATCGGAGGCTCTGCCACCGAAATAACACCTTCAGCCCACGTAATAATGGCCATCATTGCCCCGTGGACAGAACCATTCCTGGCCTACCTAACTAGGCAGGAACTTCCCAAGGACCAAAATGAGGCACGCTACATAGTGCGGCGGTCTAAAGCCTACAGGGTCCACGAGGGAGAGCTGTATAAGAAAAGCACTACCGAAGTCCTACAAAGGTGCATCTCCGAAGAGGAAGGGCGGAAGCTTTTGGCAGAAATTCACGCCGGACTCGGCGGCCACCATGCCGCAGCATGGGCCCTTGTAAGCAAGGCCTTCCATACAGGTTTTTATTGGCTGACGGCCCGGGCAGATGCACAGGACTTGGTCCAACGCTGCGTCGGTTGCCAGCTCTTTGCAAACCAAAAAGATATGCCACCTACCGCCCTCCAAACAATCCCCATTACCTGGCCCTTCACAGTCAGGGGGCTTGACATGGTTGGATCCCTTAAAGGGGGAACCCATAAGAAAAAATACTTACTGGTCATGGTGGATAAATTCACCAAATGGATAGAAGCCAAACCTGTTAAAATGGCCGAATTCGGACCGGTGATAGACTTCATATCCGGGGTTGTACACCGTTATGGCATCCCCCACAGAATCATCACTGACAATTACACGAACTTCACGACCGATGAGGTAAAACTCTGGTGCAGAAACATGGGCATCAAGCTCGATTATTCTTCTGTCTATCACCCCCAAACTAACGGTCAAGTTGAGCGAGCAAATGGTGTTATCATGAGCGGCATCAAACCCAGATTAGTGCGGTCCTTAAAGGAATCTAACACGCACTGGGTAGAGGAGCTCGACTCCGTACTCTGGGGGCTGCGGACCACGCCGAATCGTACTACCGGATACACACCCTTCTTTATGGTGTACGGCGCAGAGGCGGTTCTGCCCTGCGACATAATTCATGACTCACCTCGAGTGCGCATGTACAAAGAAAGAGAAGCCGAGCTCGATCGGCAGGACAGTCTGGACACCTTGGAGGAGGAGCGCCACGTGGCAAAAGCCCGTTCCGCATTCTATTAGCAACAGGCTCGAAGATACCAAAGCAGAGAAGTACGGGCCAAAACTTATAACGTTGGCGAGCTAGTTCTACGCCCGCCGGAGAAGAAAAAGACCAAGATCGAGCCCAAATGGGAAGGTCCCTTCATTATTAACCAAGTTCTGACCGGTGGAGCGTACCGTCTGCAGGATGCATCGGATAACCGACTTGAGACGAACCCATGGAACGCAGCCAGGCTCCGAAGATTCTACACCTAGTGCTGGACTCTATGTTCGTCTCCTTCCTCTGTCCATTTTTTGCATATACATTATTTGTTTTTTTCTTTCTCTCTTTCTCTTATTTTCTTTCTCTAGGCCTTCAAAGGCCAACTTGTGCCTTTCTTGCACACTATTGACGCGCTAACCGCGCTCATTATACCTGGGGGCTTCTTACAGAGAAGCTTAATTATTTATCTGGGCTTCATGCCCCGCACATGTGTTATTCTTCCGCATGTACCTTTTCTTTGCCATTATATGCATCGATATGACTTAAGTTTTGGCCAAGCTGGGTTGCCTGGCTCTTGTATTTATTCCCTACGTTCCCGTTAATTCGGTTAGGGCATAAGGGGAGCACCTCTACGGTTGTTACTGCCGGGTCAGCCGGATGTGTACCTCAGACTGGGTGAAGCCGAAAGCTAGCGTTCTTAAGGGAATATTCGGTCGGTGAACAAAAGATGATTTTTACTTATTTTCCATATGTGCACGCAGATGTTTTTTCCCTGCATCTCTTTTTGCAGTCCGGACATGCACTTTAGCGCATGCGTACCTAGGGAAAGGAACCCTTAACGGAACTATTCTCCCTGGAAGATGTTTCTTACTACCCATGTAATATAACATAACTAGTTGGGTACTTGTCTGTTCAAGCATTAATGACCCCTACGCCTGGTTTCCACGCATGGCCCGGTTCTTATATAACTGAGTGGGTATTCGGATACACTCCGGACTATCGGGTCCCAAGGTTAAAGCGAAAAGGTCCGCCATGACAAATGATTTACAATCCGTCTAGAAGGCATTATACATGTCACTTTCATTACATAGTCACTTAGACTGACTAAATTCCTCTTCTATACCATCCAACAGGCTGTCTAGCCTACAATCCTGTTGAGAATACTTTGTGGCTAATTCTACTTGCCCATACACTAAGCTAACGGGGATCTCTTTCCCATCAGGCCCCACAGGTCTAACCTCGACCATGTGGTTTGGGTCAGCCTTGGTATACCGCGTCTTCACCATGGCCCAGGCTTCCCTGGCACCTTGAAGGCAGGCCGATATCTTCCATAATTGGAAGCGCCGCCGCGCTCCCTTGAGCTTCTCCGCAAGCTCTCCAAGGCCTTCGGGCAGGGAGACGGATGGCCATAAGGCCTGGGCAATGCCTTGCATCACCTGCCAAACTTGTTCGTACAGTTGTGAGAGCTCTGGTAGAAGATCACCCGCAGACCCGGGCATCTCATCCGCGGGACGACCCGTCAGCATACCTACAGACATAACTCTGTTAGCTGGCTTCTTCGCCGAACTCTTTTTAACAAGTTCGCTCAAGCACTTACTGAAAATGCCGCGTCGAAGCCGCTTATTCTCCTTCACGGAGTCCGATAGCTGGGCACGAACATCCTTTAGTTCCACACTCAGCTGGGTATTGGCATCCTGGAGATCGTTTTTCTCCTGCCTAACTTTTGTAAGCACGTGCTCGCCAGCCTTTAGCTGGCGTCCGACATGTTGCTCATCCGGATTCACTCCGGCGTCATCTGCAATATTTATTGTTAGATTTGCAGGGATACCGCAATCTATATGGTATCTATCATTCTTTGAAACAAGTGTTACCAGAGGAGGCCTTCTCGGACTCCTTCAATGCGGCAACTGCGGCCCATAGATGGGCCTTGCACTCTTCAAGCTCATGAGACAATTGGGTATTCTTCTCTGTAAGAACCTGCACAATAAATGATCCTTAAATCAGTTATTCTAATTGTTTCAAGTCCCAGGGGCTACTGCTATATATAATCATCAAATTTTCTTACCCGTATATCCTTTACATACTGGTCCGTGGCTCTAGCTAGATCATTTTGAGCTGCACGGATATATGCATCTCCTGAGTTGAAGGCATCAAATGCCTCTTGGGAGAAACAAGCGTCACGGAGTATGGCTCGACAACGCCTATGTTTCATGGCGCTCTCCACTTCGGAATTCATAGCGGATATCTTATCCGCATCCTCTGTAAAAGGAGCATCCGTCGTTTGCCTCGTGTTAGCTTCCACTTCTGTGTCCGGCCCTGGAGCCCGACTGGTAGAAGCGTGATCGGCAACCTCTCCGGATATAGTCCGTTGAGCGTTCTTCCTTCTAGGAAACACGGGTGTTATTATGTTTTTAAGACGACAACCACGGAGTGAGGTGTTGCATCATACCTCTGCGCCGGCGTCTCTGTCCGGAACGCTTTCCTTTTTAGCCCGTCCGGCCTCGGAGCCCCTTGTTGGCGTCCCGAGGGCCTTCCCTATAAAACCACGTTTGTATACGGTAGGTGAAGTGCATAAAAGGAAATCCTTTTGAAAGGTTGGGACTTCGGTCTCATTTACCTGCGAAGCTGGGAGTAGCCCGGGGTAGTCGGCTATAATGGCCACCATGGCGTCATTGCAGCTCAATTGGTAGAATACCCTGTCAATCAGCTCCACGAATATGTCTGGATCCTCTTTAGGGCCGGGGTCGAGGGACCATTCAGGATCCTCGGGTTTTGGAGGTGGGCTGTGGATCTCCCTTACAGCCTTACGCAGTTCCTGCGATGAAATGACGAGATAAAATATTTGCGGCAAAAATGCGGAAGGGGTGGATGTAAAAATTGGCAGCTTACCCAGCTCAGAGGGTTGTACATGGAGAATCCATCCCGCGGCTTGATGTGGAGGAACTCCTCTTCCTCTCCCTTGTACAAACCGGACATGATTTTTGCTAGGGCAGCAATAGAGTCCGGCCCCTTACGGCCGCAGCAGGTGGCATCATCTTCCCCGTTGAAATCCCACATAGGGTGGGCTCGATATTGGAGCGGTTGCACCCCCCGCATAATGCATATTGACATAACCTTGGTTATGGTCAGTCCTGATTGAGCCAATATCTTTATCCGGCCCATCAGGTAAAGAACGTCTCTATCGTCTTCCTCCTGAGGGCTCCGTGGTCGCCAGCTCAGGCGCTTCTTCAAAGGAGCATTATCAAACTCGGGAAGGCCAATCTGAATAGGATCCGGAAGGGGGACGTCCTCCATATAAAACCACTCTGAAGGCCAGTCTTCGGACGTCTTCTTTGGGGTACCGGATAGGTATCCGGTCCCGGCGATGCGCCATACTTCGGCTCCGCCCACTTGATATATTGATCCCCTCTATGTACGGGGCACAAGGCAGAACAACTTCTTCCACAGCGCGAAATGAGCTTCGCAGCCCAAAAACAGTTCGCAAAGGGCTACGTAGCCAGCGATATGCAATATGGAGGCAGGGGTGAGGTTGTGCAACTGGAGGCCGTAGAACTCTAGGAGCCCTCAGAGGAACGGATGGATTGGAAATCCGAGTCCCCTTAACAAATAAGGGACAAGGCGTACCCGCTCTCCCTTAGAGGGGTTGGGAAAGCTCTCCGCTTGCTCCCCGCCATTATAGGTGGCGAGCCCGGCTCGAACCGGGACCATATACGCTGGGGGGAGAAATCCCTGGGTCTGTAGCTTCACTAATTGGCTGTGCGGGACGAAACACCTCTCCCAATCTCCGTCTTGGGGCTGCGGGAGCGAGAGGAGGAGCTGCACTGGCCGGCCATGCTGGAATGGATTTTTTGCGGGCGCTGCGATGAATGCTCGCTGAGGGAGGATGGTGTGGTTTGGATATGAGAATCCTCGTCTCTTTAAATAGACAGTTCATTCACATAGCTAGGGTGGTAAATATAAAAACGCCCTGGCACCTCACATTCGCTTGACACGTGAAAGATGGCCATAATTGGACACAGAAGCCGAGAGGCGCAACATTTATGAGAAGCCGGACACTATTTAACAGGTACTCAGAGTTTGAAGAAGAACCTGCCTTGCAATGCCGAAGACAATCTGCGCGCCGGACTCATCGCCATTGAAGCCTGGTTCGGGGGCTACTGAGGGAGTCCTGGATTAGGGGGTATCCGGACAGCCGGACTATATTCTTTGGCCGGACTATTGGACTATGAAGATACAAGATTGAAGACTTTGTCCCGTGTCCGGATGGGACTCTCCTTGGCGTGGAAGGCAAGCTTGGCAATATGGATATGTAGATCTCCTTCCTTGTAACACACTCTGTGTAACCCTAGCCCCTTCCGGTGTCTATATAAACCGGAGGGTTTAGTCCATAGGACCAAGGACAACAATCATACCATAGGCTAGCTTCTAGGGTTTAGCCTCTTTGATCTCGTGGTAGATCAACTCTTGTAATACTCATATCATCAAGATCAATCAAGCAAGAGTAGGGTTTTACCTCCATCGAGAGGGCCCGAACCTAGGTAAAAACATCATGTCCCCCGTCTCCTGTTACCATCCGCCTAGACGCTCAGTTCGGGACCCCCTACCCGAGATCCACCGGTTTTGACACTGACAGCCGGCCTCCTCCTCCCTCCATCCTTTATATACGTGGCCAGGGGGCACCCCATAGACACACAAGTTGACCATTGATCTCTTAGCCGTGTGTGGTGCCCCCCTCCACCATAATCCACCTCGGTCATATCGTCGTAGTGCTTAGGTGAAGCCCTGCGCCGGTAGCTTCATCACCACCGTCATCATGTCGTCGTGCTGACAAAGCTCTCCCTCGACACTCTGCTGGATCATGAGTTCGTGGGACGTCACCGAGCTGAATGTGTGCAGATCGCGGAGGTGCCGTACGTTCGGTACTAGGATCGGTTGACCATGAAGACATATGACTACATCAACCGCGTTGTCATAACGCTTCCGCTTTCGGTCTACGAGGGTACATGGACAACACTCTCCCCTCTCATTGCTATGCATCACCATGATCTTGGGTGTGCATAGGAAAACTTTGAAATTACTCCATTACCCAACACTATTTGAGGATAGGACTATTAAATATGCAGAGGCATTTAGTATTCGATGTTGAATAATAATTTTTGTTATTTGCTACAATAGATAATGATAAGGTTTTTGCAATGATTTATACTAACTTATCTCACGAGTTCTTGTTGATTTTTGTGTGGATGAAGTTTTTGAGATTTACGAAAACCGTGATATGAGAGGAATTAAGGAGACACAAAAGCTCAAGCTTGGGGATGCCCAAGGCACCAAAAGTTAATATTTCAACAAGTCTCAAGGATCTAAGCTTGGGGATGCCCCGGTAGGCATCCCACCTTTCTTCTTCAACAATTATCGGTTAGTATCGGTTAAGCCTAAGTTTTTGCTTCTTCACATGATGTATGCTATCCTTGGAATGTCACTTTATTTTGTTTTGCTTGCTGTTTTAATAAAATACTTATATCTGAATGTTTTTAAATAAAATATAGTCCTCAAATAGTTGTGAGAGAGGCTAGGTAAGCGGCACTCTCATCCCGTCAATGAAGTTCTTTTTGCGCATGGGGTGCTTTAGTATTTTTGAAGAAATTCTCTCTTGATTCACTTAAATTATTTTGAGAGAAAGAAAACTTTTTATGCTCATGATCTTCACTTATATTTGTCTGAGCTTATCAAAAGCAACACATGAAAATTAGTCCCAACGTGATAGATATCCAAGAAGGATATAATAAAAACTTTCATGAAGATCATTGGACAAAATAAACTTGATTCCTTGTAATAGTTTTGAGATATGATGATGTGATATGTGAGTCATGTTGATGAGTAATTATGATCTAGTAAGAATATTGGTGTTAAGGTTTGTGACTCCCTATGCAAGAACGAAAGTCAATAGTTATGCAATGAAATTACATCCTACTTGTGGTGCATTATTCGGTGTTAATTATGCTTAATGCTCGCTTATGAGATTATTCGTTTCTTGGTTGGTCGCTGACGGTGTCCTGGACTAGGGGGTACTCACCACGTCGTCTCCCGATCAGTTGGATTGGGCCGAGGACCCCCATGGCCGTTTGCTCATGGGCCAGTTCGGACAACCGATGTATACACGAGGAAGATTCCACAAGACTTGGTGATCAAGACAAGGACTCCTCTCTACCGGCGTATTCGACTTTGACTCTTGTTATCCTAGGCCTCTGGTACATTATATAAGCTGAGGCCAGGCTAGTTGATAGAAAATCACAATCATACAGGCTAGACTTCTAAGGTTTTAGCCATTACGATCTCATGGTAGATCAACTCTTGTAATACTCATATTTATCAAGATCAATCAAGCAGGAAGTAGGGTATTACCTCCATAGAGAGGGACCAAACCTGGGTAAACATCGTGTCCCCTGTCTCCTGTTACCATCGACCTTAGACGCACAGTTCGGGACCCCTACCCGAGATCCACCGGTTTTGACACCGACATTAGTGCTTTCATTGAGAGTTTCGCAGTGTGATCAGCAAAAGGATCAATGGCTCGCCTGCAGATCAACTGCCACGTCGGCGTCTTCGTCGCCGCCTCGACTGGTCACCTTGGCTTGACCGAGGACTGTGCCCTACCTCCAATTATCATGTTCGGATGAGGGCCTTCATCAACATCAACTCTGATCTCTATCAAGATCATGGAGGAATCATCCATGGAGCTCGGGGGCTCAACGTCAACATTGCCCTCGGGCGACCGTGCTGTTTTTTCGAACAGTGAATCTGTATCCACCACCACCACCTCCTCGAGCATCTCTTTGACGATTCTTTCGGTGGAGATGTGCGGAATTGATTCTACAACAAAACTGCAAAATTTTGTCGCGTTCCGATGGAGCAATCTCCGCCGGTCTCCAGTATACGAGAGCCCCGTCGAATCTGGACGGGAATCTGGACGAGTTTGGAGCGTCGTGTCCAGGACATAGCTCGGACGTCCTTTGGAAAATCCAACCGTTGATCGACTGCGTAATTCCTATATCTATCACCCCTCAAAATTTCAGCTCGATTCGACCGTCCAAACTCCGGGAACCTTCCAATTAGTGCAGCACTTATAAGATCTGTTTTTTTGCGCGAGAATGAATCCGACCCAAGTTTGTGTTTTTTATGAACGGGATTTTGGACATGCTTTTTGAAGGAAGTTTTGTATGGGGTATTGTGTTTGTTCCCAAACACGATCCCACTAATTTTAAAGTCTTTTCCAATATGATCTTCACCATCGTGCCGGTGTCAAACCAGTCCGACAACGTTGCTCCACGGCTGCCGACCCGCGCTAGACACGTCGTTGCTTTGTTGAGCCGAGCTCAACTTCTTCAGATCAATGGCTCGGCAAGCCAAACATGAGTTCGACATCGCGAAGGATAAATCATCACCAACCTTGCCGCCCCACGAATCACACAGAGCGGGCACATCGGCATCACCGCACGGTCACTTCGTCAAGACGACATTGACCGCGTCACGAGTTATGACCTGCATCGGCATGGCTGCACCGTTGCTTCTTCAAGCCGATGTTCATCACGCCGAACTACTTCAACAGCTCAGCTGACATTGTAGCTGCAACGTCCTTACTGACCTACTCTGTCACCTTGTCTGGACCGGGGGCTTCGCCATCCCTTCATCAACCTACTCCGGAGACGTCGGTGTCGTCAGCCGACCAGCTTCGTCACGTTAGCTGGACCGGAGGCTTTGCCTCGGTGAGCCAACCTTTACCAGCATCGCCATGCCATTGCTTCACCGCCCATCAGGCAATGGATGTGCGGATCGAGTCCCAATTTTGGGAGTCACCTTTCTTCGGACTGCTACAACCAATAAACCAGGTGCTATTAATCCTAGCAATTTTTGCTTGTTTGGGTTTATCTTTCCCAAGGATTTATTACTCTGGTTTGTTCCATCATCTGTACATAGGTCTATCAAACACCGGCCGCATTAACGACGGTCGCGTGGTGGTTCGGTCAGTTTCCGTACATAGTTCGGCGAATGCCGCATCCGGAACTCGGACCGACCTGTGAATTCGGGCTTTGCCATGCCTTTACCGCATCACGCCGACGCCCTGCATCTACATTGAGTTCGGCGCCAGGCCACATATCTTTAAATAAATTATCTTGCATAAATTAATTACGCGAGGATCTTTAGCCTGCACTGTTTTACATGTGCATGTAATTGACTTCGACTGCGTCACATGGTCTCTTCGGTAAGCCAACGCCATCGTCCCAATCGGCGTAAATCTGCTTGCATGATCACCTTGTTGGTCGTTGAGGGAGTCCTGGATTAGGGGGTGTCCGGATAGCCGGACTATACCTTCGGCCGGACTCTTGGACTATGAAGATACAAGATTGAAGACTTTGTCCCGTGTCCGGAAGGGACTTTCCTTGGTGTGGAAGGCAAGCTTGGCGATACGGATATGTAGATCTCCTAGCATTGTAACCGACTCTGTGTAACCCTAGCCCTCCCCGGTGTCTATATAAACTGGAGGGTTTTAGTCCGTAGGATAGAACAACAATCATACCATAGGCTAGCTTCTAGGGTTTAGCCTCCTTGATCTCGTGGTAGATCTACTCTTGTACTACCCATATCATCAATATTAATCAAGCAGGAGTAGGGTTTTACCTCCATCGAGAGGGCCCGAACCTGGGTAAAAACATCGTGTCCCTTGTCTCCTGTTACCATCCGCTTAGACGCACAGTTCGGGACCCCCTACCCGAGATCCGCCGGTTTTGACACCAACATTGGTGCTTTCATTGAGAGTTCCTCTGTGTCGTCACTTTTTAGGCTCGATGGTTCCTCTGATCATCAACAACGACATGGTCCAGGGTGAGACTTTTCTCCCCGGACAAATCTTCGTATTCGGCGACTTCGCACTGCGGGCCAATTCACTTGTCCATCTGGAGCAGATCGAAAGCTATGCCCCTGTCCATCAGGTCAGATTTGGAATTCTGAACTACACGGCTGACATCCGTGGAGACTTGATCTTCGACGGATTCGAGCCACAGCCGAGCAAGCCACATTGTCATGATAGGCATGATCTAGCTCTGTCGCCGAACAGTGCCCTGGAGGTCGCACCCGCATCAGCTCCGACCCTTAGTTTGGAGCCAACTGCGCCGATCGAGGATGGGTGGTTGGACACCGCCTCGGGGGCTGCGATTTCTATGGCGATCGAGCCGAACACCAGCCCTATCCACTGCGAAGCCCGTGACTCCAAGGAGCTGGATTCCTCTCCGGACTCCGAGCCCTCCGCGCCCCTACCAATCGAATCCGATTGGGCGCCGATCATGGAGTTCACTGCCGCGGACATCTTTCAGTACTCGCCCTTCGGCGATATTCTAAATTCACTAAAGTCTCTCTCTTTATCAGGAGAGTCCTGGCCGGACTATGGTCAGCAAGGTTGGGATGCAGACGATGAAGAAATTCGACGCCCACCCACCACCCACTTCGTAGCCACTGTCGATGATTTAACCGACATGCTAGATTTCGACTCCGAAGACATCGACGGTATGGACGCCGATGCAGGAGACGACCAGGAACTAGCGCCTACAGGGCACTGGAAAGCCACCTCGTCATATGACATATACATGGTGGACACCCCAAAAGAAGGCGATGGCGATGGAACAGCGGAGGATGACCCCTCCAAGAAACAGCCTAAGCGCCAGCGTCAGCGGCGCTGCTCTAAATCCCGCCAAAGCAAAAACGGTGATTCCGGCACAGGAGATAATAACACTCCGGACAGTGCCTAAGAAAACCACCTCCAGCAAGATTCAGCACAGGAGGATGGAGAAGCCAGCCCTCATGAGAGAGCGGCAGACAGAGAGGTCGAGGACGATAATTACATGCCTCCCTCCGAAGATGAGGCAAGCCTTGATGATGACGAATTTGTCGTGCTTGAGGATCCCGTCGAACAGGAGCGCTTCAAGCGCATGCTTATGGCCACGGCAAGTAGCCTCAAGAAAAAACATCAGCAGCTTAGAGCTAATCAAGATTTGCTAGCCGACAGATGGACTGAAGTCCTTGCGGCCGAAGAGTATGAACTCGAACGCCCCTCCAAGAGCTACCCAAAACGCAGGTTGCTACCCCGATCAGAGGAGGAAGCACCCACATCACCAGCGCATGATGCGGCCGACCGGCCACATTGTGGCCACGACAGAGAGGCCTTTCGGCCCTCCACTCAAGCCGCACCCCGGCGCCGCTCAAAAAATACCAAGGCATGGGGAAATGCGCCAGACCTGCGAGATATATTGGAGGACAAGGCAAAGCAAACAAGATCAATCTACGGATCACGTGGGCGCCCCATGGCACGAGACGATAATCGTCACGCCGGATACAGTAAATCCGGCTGGGCCGAACACAATAGACAAAGCTCATTTGAGCTACGTCGTGATATAGCCCAGTACAGAGGCGCCGCACACCCACTATGCTTCACAGATGAAGTAATGGATCATCAAATCCCCGAGGGTTTCAAACCCATAAACATCGAGTCATACGATGGCACAACAGATCCTGTGGTATGGATCGAGGATTATCTCCTTCATATCCACATGGGCCGCGGCGATGATCTACACGCCATCAAATACCTCCCACTCAAACTTAAAGGACTAGCTCCACATTGGCTTAACAGCTTGCCAGCAGAATCAATTAGTTGTTGGGAGGATCTGGAAGCCGCATTCCTCGACAATTTCCAGGGCACCTATGTGCGACCACCAGATGCCGATGACCTAAGCCACATAATTCGGCAGCCAGAGGAATCGGCTAGACAATTCTGGACACGGTTCCTAAGCAAGAAAAATCAAATCGTCGACTATCCGGACGCAGAGGCCCTAGTAGCCTTCAAGCATAACATCCGTGACGAGTGGCTTGCCTGGCACCTAGGACAGGAAAAACCGAAATCTATGGCAGCCCTAACGACACTCATGACCCGCTTTTGTGCGGGAGAAGACAGCTGGCTGGCTCGTAGCAATAACATGACCAAGAGCCCTGGTAATTCGGATACCAAGGACAACAGTGGCAGGTCGCGTCGCAACAAGCAAAAGCACCGCATTGACGGTGACAATACTGAGGATACGGCAGTTAATGCCGGATTCAGAGGCTCTAAATCCGGTCAGCGGAAAAAGCCATTGAAAAGAAACACTCCGGGCCCGTCCAGTGTGGATCGAATACTCGACCGCTCGTGCCAGATACTTGTCACCCCCGAAAAGCCAGCCAATCACACCAACAGGGATTGTTGGGTGTTCAAGCAGGCTGGCAAGTTAAATGCCGAAAACAGAGACAAGGGACTACATAGCAACGACGAGGAGGAGCCCCGGCCGCCGAACAATAGTGGACAGAAGGGCTTCCCCCCCACAAGTGCGGACGGTGAACATGATATACGCAACCCACATCCCCAAGAGGGAGCGGAAGCATGCGCTAAGGGACGTATACGCGATGGAGCCAGTCGCCCCAAAGTTCAACCCATGGTCCTCCTGCCCGATCACCTTTGATCGAAGGGACCACCCCACTAGCATCCGTCATGGCGGATTCGCTGCATTGGTTCTAGACCCAATCATTGACGGATTTCACCTCACTAGAGTCCTTAAGGATGGCGGCAGCAGCTTGAACCTACTTTATCAGGATAAAATGCGGAAAATGGGCATAGATCCCTCAAGGATTAAGCCCACTAAAACGACCTTTAAAGGCGTCATATCAGGTGTAGAGGCCAACTGTACAGGCTCAGTTACACTTGAAATGTTCTTCGGATCCCCGGATAATTTCCGGATCGAGGAGTTAATCTTCGACATAGTCCCGTTCCGCAGCGGCTATCACGCACTGCTCGGACGAACAGCATTCGCAAAGTTCAATGCGGTGCCACACTATGCATACCTCAAGCTCAAGATGCCAGGCCCTCGAGGAGTCATTACAGTCAATGGAAACACCGAACACTCTCTCCGAATGGAGGAGCATACAGCGGCTCTCACGGCAGAAGTGCAAAGCAGCCTTTCAAGGCAATTCTCCAGTCCGACTAGTAAATGTACGGACACCTTCAAGCGCACCCGGAGTAACCCACAACAAGACCGTCTGGCATGTTCCGAGCAAGCATAGCAATGCGGCCCCAACCCCAGCCCTCGCGAAATTGCAAAACTAGTGCTGCACGTACATAACTACGCTCTAGAAATACCATGGGCACAGGGGGAGGGGCACCATCATGACACGCCCGAAAACACGCCTTAAACCAAACTAGGGGCTGCCGATTTCTTAATTTTCTCTTACTTTCAGGACTCCATTCTTGGGAAGGCCTACCCGGCAGTACAATTGCCGCCCAAACGATGCAAGAACCAGGGAAGCAGAAAGCTACGCCGCATTATGGAACTCCCAGGTGGTCTCTATAACGAGCAGTATACCTGTTTCACATACCATTCCACAGCCTGCCCCTGGAAAGGACATGTTAAATAGTCCCACCTTTCTTTTATCGCAGTATTTGTATCGTTCTGCTTTGATCGCAGCTTTTTCAAATAAACAATGCCTAGCTTTTGTCTATTATTGCATTAATCTCTTTTACAAATATATGTTCATTAATGACATGTTGCACCCGTACACTTTGGTACGGTCAATACGCCAGGGGCTTAAGTACCCCACAGTATGGTGTGAGAAGTCCGAACACTTTCACAAGTGCGGCACCCCGAACTTATAGCATTATATGCATCGGCTCTGAATCATGTCTTGGGTCAATAGTTGGGTTTGCCCGGCTCCTATGTTTTGGTACCTTATGTTCCGCTATATCGGCTAAGGTAGCACTAGGAGAACTACTGCGATTGTGCCCCGGTTGAGCTGGGCTAAGCACCTCAGTAGAGAAAGCTAAACCTGACCATCATGATGAGCCGAGAGCTGGTCGCTGTTCGAGAGGTTTTCGAGTCCCTAAAGACTTATGTCGCTTAGAGCGAGGAGTCAGCTTTGCCCGGCCTAGGCGTGGATAGCGCCCCGAACTCGGTCTTCTGAACACTAGGGGCTTCGCCGAAATTTAAAATTATAGAATTCTATGGCTAAGTGAGAGTGTTCAAGCATTATAGTCCAATTGCCTTGTTCGTTGTGTTGAGCGCCTCCCTCGAAGGACCCAAGAATGGGAAAAAGAGTGCTCAAGTTTATCCCGAACACCCCAGCACTCGTGGCATGGGGGCAGAAGCCGACGACTCGCCATCTCTCAAATTTGATAAACGGCCGCACAGAAGGTAATATTTTAAATTCTAAAAGCGTTGCTTAGCGCATATGAACAAGTTTTCAGCGCACAGGACAAAACGAGCAAGTTTATTCAAAAATTACATCTTTGGAGCATTCATCCGCTATAAGGAGGGCACCCTTCAGGACGCCCTCATAATAAGCTTCCGGGACGCGATGCTCCTTTCCCGGTAGTGGCCCGTCCTTCACAAGCTTCTCCGCATCCATCTTGCCCCAGTGCACTTTAGCACGGGCAAGCGCCCTACGGGCACCTTCGATGCAGACAGAGCGCTTGATTACTTCAAGCCTTGGACAGGCATCCACCAGCCCCCTCACCAACCCGAAGTAGCTCCCAGGCATGGCCTCTCCAGGCCACAGCCGGACTATGAGGCCCTTCATGGCCTGTTCGGCCACCTAGTGGAGCTCGACCATTTTCTTCAGCTGGTCGCTCAAAGGCACCGGGTGTCCGGCCTCAGCATACTGAGACCAGAACACCTTCTTCGTCGAGCTCCCCTCCTCGGCTCGGTAGTAGGAGGCGGCATCAGACGCACTGCGGGGCAAATCTGCGAATGCTCCTGGAGAGCTCCGGATTCGGGTAAGTAACAAGTAACTCACTTTCACATGTTTGCTCTGCATAAAGAATGCCTTACCCGCCGCTATCTTTTTCATCGCCTCCACCTCCTGGAGGGCCTTCTGGGCTTCGGCCTTGGCAAACTTGGCATTTTCAATGGCCGCCGCAAGCTCGGACTCTCGCGTCTTCGAGTCAAGCTCCAAACTCTCATGTTTTTTCATGAGAGCCAGGAGCTCTTGCCGCCCCTCGCCAACCTGCGCCTCATGCTTCTCCCGCTCGGTGCGCTCCGTGGCCGCTCTCTTCTCGACCTCAGACAGCGCTTGCTTAAGGGTCGCCAACTCAGTTGTGGCCCCTACAATAGCCATGTTAATCCTATCATTTTTTGCAATTGCACCTTTTATATATTTCAATAAGGTATTTCTTACCTTCCTTCTCCTCGAGCTGCTGCTTGGCAAGGCCGAGCTCTTGCTCGGACCACTCAGGTTCTGCTTTAGCGCGTCCACCTCCGCAGTCAGTGCGGCGGACGCCAGCAGAGATTGGCCGGTGCCTCCGGTTGGACCGGGGCCACCGGCTCAGTAGGCTTGCTCCTCTTGGAAGGAGGTTTCCTGCCAGAATCCGGAACCGTTGAAGGTTCCGGTGCAGTGTTCGGCTCAAGGCCGGACTTGGAGCCTTTGGGGGTTCTATCCCCTTTACGCCTGGAATCCGGGAGGTCACCTTGCGGTGCCTCCAGGACCACCTCCTCCTGGCTTGGAACCTATTGGGACGCCACCTCAGCGTCGTCCGTAGGGCGGGGGGAGGTAGCGGTCGGAAGTGAATTCACGTCCAACGAATCTAGGGAGCCGCTCGACGACTCGTCGAGCCCGGCCTTGGGCGGACTGCATAGTCATATTCGGCATAAGGAGGAGATGTGCAAGAAAGGAACACTATGAATCACTCTGGTGTCCGAATACTTACGACTTCGCCAGGGGCTTGGCCCTGTGCGGCCACTCCTCTTCGCCGTCATCGGCGTTGGTGGAGTAGTCCGGAGGAAGGGTCTTCCCCTTCTTGGACCCTTCGGCCTCCCCGGTTGGGGCGGCCTTCCTCTTCTTTCCTCCCTCCACTGGAGGGGGAGAGGCCTCTTCTTCCTCCTCCTCGTCTTCGCGGGAGGAGTGCGTCTCAGAGTCGTCGGACGATGAATCCGACACCACCAGGCGCCGGGCACTCTTTCGAGTCCCCGTGGCCTTCTTCTTGGCCTTCTTCTCCGGCACCACATAGGGTGCCGGAACCAGCAGCTTCGCCAAGCGAGCATCCGCTGGGTCTTCGGGCAAAGGATCCAGACAGTTGATTTGTCCGGACGTCTCCTGCCAATCCTGTCAAAGGTAAGGGAGCTTAGATCCCACATAGAGTCAAACTATGAAACTCTAATACCCTATAAAAGGTAAAAACAGCTTACCGCACTAGCGTGATGCTGCATGCTGAATCTGCGATCCTTGATAGAGGATGCGGGAGCCTCGACGCGCTTGAAAAGCGCCTTCCAGGCATCTTCGTACGTCGTGTCGAAGAGCCTGCTCAGAGTTTGGTGCTGCGCCAGATCGAACTCCCACAGGTTGAAGGCCCGTTGTTGACACGGGAGGATCCGACGGATGAGCATAACCTGGACTACGTTGACGAGTTTAAGCTTCTTGTCCACCAGGGTTTGGACGCATGTTTGGAGTCCAGGCAGCTCTCCTTTTTTACCCCACGACAGGCCCGTCTCTTTCCAAGAGGTGAGCCGCGTAGGGGGTCCGGATCGGAACTCGGGGGCTGCGACCCATTCAGGGTCACGTGGCTCGGTGATGTAGAACCATGATTGCCACCCCTTTAGGGTCTCCACGAAGGAGCCCTCGAGCCATAGGACATTGGGCATCTTACCCACCATGGCTCCTCCACACTCCGCCTGGTTGCCGTGCACCACCTTTGGCTTGATATTGAAAGTCTTGAGCCATAGGCCGAAATGGGGACGGATGCAGAGGAAGGCCTCGCACACGACGATAAATGCCAAGATGTTGAGGACAAAGTTCGGGGCCAGATCGTGGAAATCCAGGCCGTAGTAGAACATGAGCCCCCGAACAAATGGGTGGAGAGGGAAGCCCAGTCCACGGAGGAAATGGGGGAGGAACACCACCCTCTCATGGGGACCAGGGGTGGGGATGAGCTGCCCCTCTTCGGGGAGCCGGTGCGCGATGTCATTGGACAGGTATCCGGCTTTCCTCAGCTTCTTGATATGTCCCTCCGTAACGGAGGAGACCATCCATCTGCCTCCCGCTCCGGACATGGCTGGAGAAAGGTTGAGGTGGGGAATGCGGACTTGGGCGCTGGAGCTCGAGTACGCGAAGGTGGATAGGCAAAGGAGGAAGAAGGCGTGGGTGAAAGGGTGGATCCTTATCCCCTTATATGGGCGGACGCAACTATGCGTCCCCACCAGCCTGATAAAACTTGCTTATCTCCCAAGCGTCGTAATCAATGGCGCGGTTGGGTTACCCACGCCCGTATTGATGAGAATCCTGGAATAAGGGGACATGATCTCTGCTTCGACAAGATGTGCCAAGGAAACAGCCTCACTAAATGCGTTGAGGTGAGACAGTAAAACGATTCGAATAAAGGCTTGGCCGTGGCGTGATGTCACGCTGTGGAATACGTCAGCGGATTAGATTTGTGCAAACATCATTCTCTCTACGGTGGTATGTGGAACTTATTTTTGCAGAGCCGGACACTATCCTTGTGTTCAAAATCTTCTATGAAGTATTCGGAGGAGGAACCCGCCTTGCAATGCCGAAGACAATCTGGGCGCCGGACTCGTCGTCATTGAAGCCTGGTTCAGGGGCTACTGAGGGAGTCCTGGACTAGGGGGTGTCCTGATAACCGGACTATACCTTCGGCCGGACTCTTGGACTATGAAGATACAAGATTGAAGACTTCGTCCCGTGTCCGGAAGGGACTTTCCTTGGCGTGGAAGGCAAGCTTGGCGATACGGATATGTAGATCTCCTACCATTGTAACCGACTCTGTGTAACCCTAGCCCTCTTCGGTGTCTATATAAACCGGAGGGTTTTAGTCCGTAGGACAGAACAACAATCATACCATAGGCTAGCTACTAGGGTTTAGCCTCCTTGATCTCGTGGTAGATCTACTCTTGTACTACCCATATCATCAATATTAATCAAGCAGGAGTAGGTGAGGGAGTCCTGGAATAGGGGGTGTCCGGGTAGCCGGACTATACCTTCAGCCAGACTCCTGGACTATGAAGATACAAGATTGAAGACTTCGTCCCGTGTCCGGAAGGGACTTTCCTTGGCGTGGAAGGCAAGCTTGGCGATATGGATATGTAGATCTCCTACCATTGTAACCGACTCTATGTAACCCTAGCCCTCTTTGGTGTCTATATAAACCGGAGGGTTTTAGTCCGTAGGACGAACAACAATCATACCATAGGCTAGCTTCTAGGGTTTAGCCTCCTTGATCTCGTGGTAGATCTACTCTTGTACTACCCATATCATCAATATTAATCAAGCAGGAGTAGGGTTTTACCTCCATCGAGAGGGCCCGAACCTGGGTAAAAACATCGTGTCCCTTGTCTCCCGTTACCATCCACATAGACGCACAGTTCGGGACCCTCTACCCGAGATCCGCCGGTTTTGACACTGACAATGGTGCTTTCATTGAGAGTTCCTCTGTGTCGTCACTTTTAGGCCCGATGGCTCCTCCGATCATCAACAACGACGCTGCCCAGGGTGAGACTTTTCTCCCCGGACAGATCTTTGAATTCGGCGGCTTTGCACTGCAGGCCAATTCGCTTGGCCATCTGGAGCAGATCAAAACCTATGCCCCTGGCCATCAGGTCAGATTTGGAAGTTTAAACTACACGGTGGACGACCGCGGAGACTTGATCTTCGACGAATCTGAGCCACAGCCGAGCGCGCCGCACTGTCACGATGGGCATGACCAAGCTCTGCCGCCGAACAGTGCCCTGGAGGCCGCACCTATGTCCGCTCCGACCTTTAGCTCGGAGCCGACCACACCAATCTAGGACGGGTGGTTAGACACCGCCTCGGGGGCTGCAATCTCTACGGCGATCAAGCCGAACGCCAGCCTTGTCCTCTGCGAAGCCCGTGACTCCGAGGTGCCGGACTCTTCTCCGGACTCCGAGCCCTCCGCGCCCCCACCGATCGAATCCAATTGGGCGCCGATCATGGAATTCACCACCGCAGATATCTTTCAGCACTCACCCTTTGGCGACATTCTGAATTCACTCAGGTCTCTCTCTTTGTCAGGAGAGTCCTGGTCGGACTATGACCGCCAGGATTGGGATGCGGACGACGAAGAAATTCGATGCCCACCCACCACCCACTTCGTAGCCACTGTCGATAATTTAAACGACATGCTCGACTTCGACTCCGAAGACATCGACGATATGGACGACGATGTAGGAGACGAACATGAACCAACGCCTATAGGGCACTGGACAGCCACCCCATCCCATGATGTATACATGGTGGACACACCTAAAGGAAGCGACGACGAGGAACACAGGGATGCAACAAGGGATCGTTCTCTCGAAAAGCAATCAAAGCGGCGACATAAGCGCCGCTCCAAGCCCCGCCTCGACAGAGACAGCAGCCATACAGACCCAGCCGTAGAGCAGGACGAGCAGGCGGACGACGAACATGCCTTCGAGCAAACGGCCGAACAGGACAACTTGGATAAACAAACCGAACAATCCGTCCCCGGTGAAAACAACATTCCGGACGACCTTACGCCGGACAAGCTCATGGAGCAGAAGAACCTCCACAAAAGGCTCGTTGCCACTGCGCGTAGCCTGAAAAAGCAGAAGCGGAAGGTCAAAACTGCGGAAGATGCACTCAGAATCAGATGGAGCAAA
This sequence comes from Triticum dicoccoides, assembly GCF_002162155.2. Lineage (NCBI taxonomy): Eukaryota > Viridiplantae > Streptophyta > Magnoliopsida > Poales > Poaceae > Triticum > Triticum dicoccoides. Next base: position 735,304,928 of record NC_041382.1, read on the forward strand.
GTACTCAACACCGCAGACAAATACGGCGACAGTCGCCACACCAAAAGCTATCCGAACCGAAAGCTACTGCCTGAATTTGACGAGGAGGCCTTAGAGCCCCCGCAATCAAAAAAATAAGAAAGCCACCCGGTCGGATAGATGACCCCAGGGCTAGCATAAAGCGGCAAGGGCGCCGCACACAAGCCGGCACGCGACCCACTCAAGGATTCGCATCAAAAAGATGGCCCAGCCAGATCTATCTATGGGCCAAGAAAGCAACCTCTCGTAAGCAATGCAACACAACCAATATCCGAACATCACGGCACACCCAAATACAGGGGAGCCGCACACCCCCTATGTTTCACCGATGAGGTTCTGGACCATGAATTTCCAGCGGGATTCAAGCCCGTAAACATAGAGGTGTACGACGGAACAACAGACCCTGGAGTCTGGATTGAGGATTACATCCTCCACATACACATGGCCAGAGGAGATGACCTCCACGCCATAAAATACATACCCCTCAAGCTTAAAGGGCCAGCTCGGCATTGGCTCAAAAGCCTTCCCGAAAACACCATTGGAAGTTGGGAAGAGCTCGAGGATGCTTTCCGAGCAAATTTTCAAGGGACCTATGTCCGTCCTCCAGATGCAGATGATCTAAGTCACATAACTCAACAGCCCGGGAGTCAGCCCGGAAATTCTGGAACAAATTCCTTACTAAAAAGAATCAGATAGTCGACTGTCCGGACGCCGAAGCCTTAGCAGCTTTTAAGCATAACGTTCGAGACGAATGGCTCGCCAGACACCTCGGCCAAGAAAAGCCAAGAACAATGGCTGCATTAACAAGCCTCATGACCCGCTTTTGCGCAGGAGAGGGCAGCTGGTTGGCAAGATGTAGCACCAGCGACCCATGTACATCCAAAGTTAGAGATGGAAACGGAAAACCCCGACGCAGCAAGGACCAGCGTCGGAATAAGGGAAGCAGCCCAAAGAGCACGGCAGTCAACGCCGGATTCAAAAGCTCATGGCAGAATCAGAAAAAGCTTCCCCTCCAGGATAACAGGGACGAGCTATCCAACCTAAACAAAATCTTGGACATGATATGTCAAATACACAGTACTCCCGGGAAGCCTGCAAACCATACCCACAGAGATTGTTGGGTTTTCAAGCAATCCGGCAAACTCAATGCCGAACACAAGGGGCTCGACACACCAAGTGAGGACGATGACGAACCCCACAAGTAGAGCACCAGGAAACAAAAGAATTTCCCACAAGAAGTCAAAACAGTAAACTTACTTCACGTGACAAAACGAGCGGCGCCCATAGAGACATGTGCCATACGGCCTATCCCAAAGGAGTCTCGCCACTGGTTGTTAAAACCGATCACCTTCGACCATCAGGATTACTCTAGAAGTATCCGGAACGCAGGCTGGACTGCCTTGGTATTAGATCCAATAATCGGCGGACTCCACTTTAAAAATGTCTTGATGGACGGCGGCAGTGATCTAAACCTGTTATACCAGGACACAATCCGCAACATGGGGATAGACCCAACAAAAATTCGCCATAGCAAAACCTCCTTTCAAGGGGTAACGCCAGGCCCGGATGCCCATTGCATGGGTTCTCTCCGGCTAGAAGTTATGTTCGGCTCCCTCAATAACTTCCGTCGCGAAAAGCTAACTTTCAATATCGCCCCATTCTCAAGTAGCTATCAAGCACTGCTAGGACGCGAAGCTTTCACCCGCTTTAACGCAATACCGCATTATGCATCTCTTACGCTAAAGATGCCCGGTCCATAAGGCATCATCTCATTAAAGGGAAACATTGAGTGCTCCTCCATGCAAAAGACCGTGCGGCTGCCTTGACAGCCCCACAATAAAGCGGCTCCACCAGCCAAAACACCTAAACAGGTCGTTAGGACCACGGACACGGCTAGACGAGTCCAGCATCTGATAAAGGCTTAATAGCCATATACCCCTGTACTAGGGGCTCCGCGCATACAAATCAAGAGACAATAAAGCTCAACTTTACCCATTTCGATTTTACTTTGTTTATTTAGTATAACCTTTGTTCGGCATGATCTTTCTTCAACTAGGTTCCTCTTTTTTACAGATGAACACCGTGCTATGCCCGTCTAGGATACGGCACAACGGAGACACAGGCGCAGACGTGCAGTAGGGACCCGTTCCAAGGATTCTTTTTAGATTAAGACCCTGCGTAAACCTTTTTTACTGTCTCTTGTTGATACACATCCCCTGGTTTCTTGGTATAACCAAGGAGGAGGCTGGCGTTTTGGCATGTGGCCACGTTAGAATTTTGCGCGTACCTGGACACTAGGGGCTTATTACTAAGGGCGTTGTCCTGCCCGCCCTCATAAAGACCAAATACCTTAGGGAGTGTTCGGCGTCGCGAGTTTGGCCTTATATGCATCAGCTCCGAATCATGTCTTTGGTCAAATGTTGGTTTGTCCGGCTCCTGTGTTTTGCTGCCTTACATTCCGCTCTATAGGCTAAGGCGGCACCAGGAGAACTACTGCGATTGTGCCCCGGTTCGGCCAGGCGAGCACCTCAGAAGAGAAAGCCGAAAACTGACTGTCATGATATAGCGTGAGACTGGTCAACCACTCGATGACTTATCGGAATCTTTAGGATTCCTCCGCATTAACGAAGGGCTATTTCCCGGCCAGGGACATACGCGCCCTGAGTTCGGCCGAGCGCAGGCGCCACCAGGGGCTATATAAGTAGCCTCACTGTCAAACTCCTATGGCTAAGTGAAAGTGATAAAGCATCATAGTCTGATTGCCTAGTTCGCTGCGCTATCACCTCCTTTGTAGGACCAAGACGTTGGGTTAAGTGTGAAAATGCGCCTTCTGTGAACACTCCCGCATTATTTGCGTGGGGGCTGAAGCCGACGACTGCCATCTTTCAGATTGTATATACATATATCTTAAACAGCCGCACAGGAGGTATCATAATACTTGCAAGTACAAGTATAAAAAACTTCTACAATTTATCAACATATTGTTTTACAATAACATATGCTATTCGAACATGGTATCCTTTGAGCACCGCGTCTCTATTACACGAGCGCCTTGCAGAACTTCCTGAAAATAGTGCTCGGCAAGTACTCGGCTTTCGTCCGAATCTCGGGATGCAACAACGATGGTCTCCATTTCCGCCCAGTATGTCTTGACACGGGCAAGAGCCATCCGCGCACCCTCTATGCATGCTGACCTCTTCATCGCATTAATATGTGGCACCGCACCAAGGAACTGCTGCACCAAGTTGAAATAACTTTTCGGCTCTGGCCTCTCCGGCCACAGATGACTCATGACACATTTCATGGCGAGTCCGGAAAACCTATTCAGCTCGGCCCATTCGGCCAGACGATCGGCTACTGACAGTGGACTCTCTGGATTGTGGAACTGCGACTGGAAGAGCTTTTCCACTTCGCGATCTTCTTGATCTCGAAAGTGTTCGGTCGCATCTGCAGCACACGCTGCCAAATCCAGATAGGTATCCGCAGTACTCCACATCCGGTCTAACGGAGCATGTTTAGGATCACAGAACTTCCTCTGGAGCATAAAGGGCTTTCCTGTCAGGACCGGTTTTTCGGGATATAATTTCCTAGAAAATGGCCCTTGTGCTCATCAGCCCCAGGATTACTGTTAGCTGATGAGGTACCAACTTGATACAGAGATTCCAAGCAAACTACATAATATGTAGTACAAGACCATTCTGGCCTATGAGTACAACAATTGGTTTTCTAGTGGCTGAAGGCGGAAGCGGTTTGCGGGTCACCAGCGTCTATGGGACTCCATTTCCCACAGGAACAGCTGACCAGGATAACTCCTATCTTCGCGAGGCTGCTATCTCCATTGCGTAGGTTCTGGGACTGTCATGACAACGCTCCTCTCCACGCAAGAAATCTGGCCAAGACAATAGCCAGGGACAAGCCAGTGAGTACTTTGAATTTACTCGCAAACATTAAGAACACGGGTATAATATAGCCACTGTTAATCATGCTTTAAAATATTCTATGATCACTTCGTCGGTTATGAAATAAGGTTCATGATGCACGCAAGTAGATCATTTAAATAAAACATGAGTAAACAATCAGGGTGTAGAAAAGGAAAGCACCGATCGGGTGTCTGAAGCGATGCCTCGAAAGGATAAAAATATGAAGCATGCCTTAGTCGGGCGTCTGAGCGACACCACATAAAGGGCTTATATATATAAAAGGAATGACAAGCATGCCACAGTCGGGCGTCTGTGCGACACCACATAAAGGGCTTATAAGTAAATGAAATAACGAACATGCAATAGTCGGGCGTCTGTGCAACACCACATAAAGGGCTTACAAGTAAATGAAATAACGAACATGCCACAGTCGGGCGTGTGTGCGACACCACATAAAGGGCTTATAAGTAAATGAAATAACAAGCATGCCACGGTCGGGCGTCTGAGCGACACCACATAAAGAGCTTATATATAAAAATAATCACAGTGAATATCCAGGAGGTAGAACCGTCCCAGGGATACTCAATAATTCAAATAACATAAATGGTTAGTCCCTAATCATAATCATCATACATCACAAGTCATGATCAATGTTTTGGTTTAATAGTTTCTCCTCCGAAGACCGACACTAAGACCGACACTTGACCCATCCCAGACTGTAGTCCTTAACCATGGACACAACTATTTGAATAGGTTTAATATCTCTGCAGAGGGTGTACTCTTTACCCACGAGTAACGGATTTCTTTAGTCCATCGGAACTAAATCCATCCATGATGTTTTAGTCAAAAACACGCCTGACTTGCACACACCAGCTTAACTTTACTCAAGTCTGGAATCACCCACGACACCTGTTAAGCAAACTCTAAGTGGGGAGGCTACAACCTCGCGTAGCATGGGATCAAATTTCTATCGTGCGCTCTAAGGGGTGGCCTCCCCTCTCGGTCCCAACCGGAAACACCCATGCCCCCGGACCAGGTGGCATGCCTACCGAATGCAGCCGGTATCTTCCACCATGGCCTCTCTGTACGATGTGTGCTAGGACAGGGGTTGACAACTTACTGAACCATACCCTACCTACGGCAGGGACAAGTGGCAGCACAAAACAAGTATGGGGGTTGCTGGAACAAGACTCGATCTATGGCCGACTCAGGAGGCTTAAGTATTCCCTGCATGATTAGCATAAGAACTATATTTCACATCCATCAGACACAACCACCACTCATCATACCTCCCCCTGCCCCATCGGTCATAACCGTCTCGACGAGGGACAAGCTCGTGTCTACCCAAGACAGAGACTTTCCCGGATCCTTCCTGGTAGGCATGAGAGGCATATGAGGGTGATTGTTATCACAAGTATATCCATTTTCAACAGCAAGAATTTTCATTATGCACTCAATGCGTATGATCATGTCGTCCCATAAAAATAACTAATGCTTCATGTCAAGGTGGGGTTATAACTGTATCAAAAACCCACAAAAATATTATGCCAGGGTTCAGAATGCTTGCCTTCAAGTTGTGGAGAGGCAGGGTGCATTCCAAAACTTTGAAAGTTTTCTTCTCTCTCCAACAAATCCTATTTTTGAAAATATTCAAATTAACACATGGTTCAAAAATAGTACAAAACAGTTGTTTGGAAAATTTTGAAATGAATATGAAAATAAACTAGACAATCTTTGAGAAACAGCAGAAAAAGAGTCAAGTCATTTGGATTTATATTTTAAAAGTTATAGCCAGTCAAAGTTTAGTCAATTCTGTTTTCTAAAATAAAACAGAAAAAAGGAAAACATTTTGGGCAGAAAACGTCTTCGAAGCAGAGGAGACGTACTCGGGGGTTTGCGCTTCCACTTAAACTAGCGTGGACTCGATCGGGGTCGCTGACAGTGGGTCCAGGGGGCCCACTGGTCAGGTTTGACCGGTCGCCCCGCCTTCGTCCTCCTCTGGCCGAACAGAGGCGGGGGCTCCGGCGATCAACGCCGGCGAACGGCGGCTCCCCGCGGGCTCCAGAGGGTCGGGATGGATCCGCAAGACCGGGGCGGTCCTCCCGCTGGTCGTTGGGTCGGCGGGGGTGGAGGGAATCGCCGGCAACGAGCTCCGCGGCGGAGAAAGCTTCGGGTGGGTTTGGGGTTTTGCTCTACGGTGGTTCCCGATCGTGATTTAGAGGCTGGGCAGCTCCGCATGGCTGAGGGGAGGAGGATGGTGGTGCTGGAGGGACAGGGAGGGCTCTAGTTGTGACGCACGGCACCAGAACGAGGCGGAGGTCGCACTGATCGGAGACGGGGAAGAAAGCTTCCCGCCATCGATTGCTGGCCGTGGTAACTCTAGAGAGGTGGCTTGAGGTTGCCTGAATGCTTAGTCGAGCTCGGGGTTCCCTTTTATAGGCGGCAAAGGTCAGTTCTGCGGCGGCCGTGGATAAGCTCGTCGGCGACCGCCATTCTGTAGTTGCAGAGGGACGTGGTGGCGACGAATGCTTCCGGACAAGCTTGCGGATGAGCTCGGGCTGGTCCATGAGCGAGCTGGCTCGCTGGGGTGGTTCAGGCGGTGCTGCCATGGCCGGGGCCTGCTGTGGCCGGCCGCTAGTGGCCACGGCCGACCTGACGGTGGCGCTGTGGAGTTCCAGGGGCGGCTCTGCGGCGAGGGAGGGGTCAGGGCGTCGACTGGGAGAGGGGAAGGGCCAGAGTGAGTGTAGGGCGTCGGCAGCAGGACGCGGCGGCTCGGTGCACGCGCGTGCAAAACGTGCGCTCTGGGCGCGCCCAGAGCGTGCACGCCAAGCGTTCGGCGAAATGCCAGAGCATGCTAGGCGGCATGGGTGGAGCTGGGGATTGGCAAGTCTAGGCTAGGGTCCCTTAGGAGATTGGTGGACATGCCAGTAGGTACAGAGGGGCAAGATCACAGTGCAAAACAAAAATCATGCCAAAACTGGACATGCACACCAGGTGTTTGACAGAATGCCAATGGTATCTAGGCAATTCTTGGGGTGGTCCAAATCTCCAGATCAGAGTCTCTTTGGATGAATAAGAGAGTGGTGAGGTTAGTTTGTCAAAAGAAGAAACTTGTCAGTTCAAGTTTGTGAGAAAACTGATTTTGGACAGAAAGGGAAAGGCACCATTGCATGAACTTAAAACCCTCCAATGAGTCCACTCTCCTGGACTTAAGGGTTTAGCAGGATGGGCTATATGTAGGAAAAGGAATCATAGCTAAAAGGGCAAGTTAAATGATGGTTGCTGTACAAATCACCATGCTGGACCAGAATGAAAAAGTGGTTGATTCACTCAGATTTTTCAAAGAACATAAAAGGGTTTTTGCATAAAGTTGAATAATATACTCCTATGAACATCCCATAATTTTGGTGGAGTATAGAAAGAAATATTTAAATGGGTTGTAGTGCAAAATTGCCCACTGGACCAGATTTGAAAATATGGTGTAGAGCTCAAAATATTAAATGAATGAAATACATTTTTGCATAGAAGTGATTTAAAAACATCACATGACATCTCCAAATTTTGGTGAAAATTTTAAATAAATTTATCAAGTGGTTGTAGTACAAAAAGGGCTCCAAAACTAATGAAAAATCATTTTAAGGAATAAAGCTCAGAGGGAATTAATTACGCAATTAAATTCCACTTATAATAGAAGTGTTTTTCTTGAAAGGGCGAATAAGTCCAATAACATATTTGGGAAGTTTTTCATTTGAGGTAAAAACTCCATAATAATAAGGAAAAGAATGGCTCTGAAATCCACAGAAAAGTCCAGAAAACAAAAGTTTAAATTTCCTGACAAAATTTTAATTAATAAATCAAGGAAATTTTTTGGGTGTCACAACACTACCCCCCTTAAGAAAAATATTGTCCTCGAGATTTGTTAAGAGCTGTTTTTAAACAAAATACCCCCGAGAGTTTACTCATAGCACAAACTTAGGGTACAATCATAAGCTGCAACACACAAATAAACATAGCTATAACGTTTACAATGAAAATGGTAAAAGGACAGGATCCCGAGAAAACGTCTGTGGTATTGGGGCACACTCTTCTTCTATCGGGGGAAGCGGGTTGACCAGCCGATGAACGCGTCTCTCCTGGTCGGGCCTCAGTGGTCTGCCGATGGCGATCTGAGGATTTAAATCAGCGAGGCTCTGGAGATAACCCATCACTCGCTGGGTCAAACGTTCTTGAGCGATGACATACTGGACAAGGTTGGCCAGTACTGGGTCTGTCTCAATTTGTCCACCGGGAAAAGATGCTACTTCTCCGGGTGCTGCACGGCTCGGAAGGTAATAATACCCTCGTTCGCTGGCATAGGGTACCGCGAATCGAAGGCGAACAATCGCTTCATATGCAGCCACTTCTATGGCCATCTGCGGAGTCGGCATAGATTTCCCCAGGAAGGAGACTTCCTTGGGGTCTTGATTTGAGTTTACGGGAGGGATGTGCACTCCTGCCCAATATTTCGAGGTGGATGAGGTGATCCTCGATTTGAGCAGCTCGTACTGGGGTGGCTGGGTAGAACCCATGGTACCGCAAGTAAAGTCCCACAATATTTTAACAAAGCTACCCGGGGTTGCATCTGGGGTTCTTAGATAAATGCTAGGGCTCGGCATGGCAAGAAATGGTTGAGAGGGTTGCACACAAGTTGCGGGGTACTCGGAAAAGTCACGAGGTGGCCATTTATATAGTCTCCAGGCTGGGTTATTTACCGCAGTGAGGGGCACTAGTTCGCTGGTTCGGCCCTCATGGGGGGGGTCGGGGTCAAAGCCGCAGATACACACATCTCACAAAAGTGACGTGTTACTGTGGGTGTCGTCGGGGTTGGTTTTTGGTAGCTACGCCCAGAATTAAAAATGCAACTGTACTTCAACATACAGTTGCTATTTAAAATAGGGATGCACATGCAGACAACATTGTGGTGATACAAGATCACACCATTTACAGGGTGTGGATAAACTGAGACTCGGTACTACTCGAGTGACTTAGTCTACCTCGCTCATATCCAAGCGGGCGTGCCTTGTGGACGCCGAGGCTTCTCCATTGGCTTCACCGTCGGGGTTAGCTGGAGGGGGTTGAGGAACAGCAGGGTCGGGGTAGCGACGATGACCATCGCGGGGATTGTTGGCCACAATCCCGTTGGAGTGTGTTCCCAAAAGGCGACGAAGCACTTCTGGGGTCATCAAAGCACCTTGGTTGATGGTTGGGCCTGACCTCAAGGTCTCGATCGGTTGTCCAAACAGCATGACTGGGCTGTCGGCATCGGGCTCAACTTCTCTTCTAGCTGGGGGTCGGCGAACCAGTTCTCCACGAGCTGCGATCAGATCCAGAGTGATCTGGTCGAACAGTCCCTCTATTGCACTTACATATCGCACCAGATGAAAAATGCAGGGTCCGTCTCATGGTCTCCGTTGGTGACTTGGGGTGGTCTACCATACCCGTCACGGCTGGGGTAGTAATAGAAGGAGCGACAGTTAACTCTGGGCGACAAGTGCCGGAGTTGAACTATAGCCTCTCGAGCAGCTAGTTGGATGGCTTGTGGCTCAAAGGAAGTTGTCCTTCCGGTGAACCTGTAGGGGCGTTCTGGTGATAGACCCCTACCATAGACGTGCACAGTGGCCCAGAACTGACGGCTTTCACCGCTCATGGGCCCTTGGTACACAACATATTCTGGGGGCTCTTCTAATGCAAAGGCACGGCAGGTGAGGTTTGCTAGCACGGTCACAAAACCTCCAAGGTTGGTTGCTGTGGTCTCATTGTGAACAATGGGGCCAGGCATTCTAGCTCGGTTTGGGGGGTAGAGGCTGTGCTGTGCTGGACTGAGGCGAGTGTGCCCTTTTTATAGAAAAAAGGGGGACGGAGTCTTCCTTCGCACGCTTGCGAAAAAGACTATTTAGGGGCCGCTCACTGGCGCATGATCGACAGGCTAGGCTAATAGGTTGGGCACCGACTGCCAAAAGGTGTCTGGTCACTATGTGGCTATCTTACACGCGAAGCTTGTCCGGGGTTTGGTTAAGGTCTGGTGGGTTGGTTTACCTAGGTTTTTCGACCTGGCTAAGATAGGATTAGCCAATGGTCAGCCTGGCTCTGATACCAAGTTTGTCAGGACCGGTTTTTCAGGATATAATTTCCCAGAAAATGGCCCTTGTGCTCATCAGCCCCAGGATTACTGTTAGCTAATGAGGCACCAACTTGATACAGAGATTCCAAGCAAAGTACATAATATGTAGTACAAGACCATTCTGGCCTATGAGTACAACAATTGGTTTTCTAGTGGCTGAAGGCGGAAGCGGTTTGCGGGTCACCAGCGTCTATGGGACTCCATTTCCCACAGGAACAGCTGACCAGGATAACTCCTATCTTCGCAAGGCTCCTATCTCCATTGCGTAGGTTCCGGGGCTGTCATCACAATGCTCCTCTCCACGCAAGAAATCTGGCCAAGACAATAGCCAGGGACAAGCCAGTGAGTACTTTGAATGTACTCGCAAACATTAAGAACACGGGTATAATATAGCCACTGATAATCATGCTTTAAAATATTCTATGATCACTTCATCAGTTATGAAATAAGGTTCATAATGCACGCAAGTAGATCATTTAAATAAAACATGAGTAAACAATCAGGGTGTAGAAAAGGAAAGCACCGATCGGGTGTCTGAAGCAACGCCTCGAAAGGATAAAAATATGAAGCATGCCTCAGTCGGGCGTCTGAACGACACCACATAAAGGGCTTATATATATATAAGGAATGACAAGCATGCCACAGTCGGGCATCTGTGCGACACCACATAAAGGGCTTATAAGTAAATGAAATAACGGACATGCCACAGTTGGGCGTCTGTGCGACACCACATAAAGGGCTTATAACTAAATGAAATAACGGACAAGCCACAGTCTGGCGTCTGTGCGACACCACATAAAGGGCTTATAAGTAAATGAAATAACAAGCATGCCACAGTCGGGCGTCTGAGTGACACCACATAAAGAGCTTATATATAAAAATAATCACAGTGAATATCCAGGAGGTAGAACCGTCCCAGGGATACTCAATAATTCAAATAACATAAATGGTTAGTCCATAATCATAATCATCATACATCACAAGTCATGATCAATGTTCTGGTTTAATAGTTTCTCCTCCGAAGACCGACACTAAGACCGACACTTGACCCATCCCAAACTATAGTCCTTAACCATGGACACGGCTATTCGAATAGGTTTAATATCTCTGCAGAGGGTGTACTCCTTACCCACGAGTAACGGATTTCTTTAGACCATCGGAACTAATTCCGTCCACGGTCTTTTAGTCGAAAACACGCCTGACTTGCACACACCAGCTTAACTTTACTCGTGTCTGGAATCACCCACGACACCTGTAAAATAAACTCTAAGTGGGGAGGCTACAACCTCGCGTAGCATGGGATCAAATTTCTATCGTGCGCTCTAAGGGGTGGCCTCCCCTCTCGGTCCCAACCGGAAAAACCCATGCCCCCGGACCAGGTGGCATGCCTACTGGATGCAGCCGGTATCTTCCACCATGGCCTCTCTGTATGGTGTGTGCTAGGACAGGGGTTGACAACTTACTGAACCATACCCTACCTACGGCAGGGACAAGTGGCAGCACGAAACAAGTATGAGGGTTGCTGGAACAAGACTCGATCTACGGCCGACTCAGGAGGCTTAAGTATTCCCTGCATGATTAGCATAAGAATTATATTTCACATCCATCAGACACAACCACCACTCATCATACCTCCCCCTGCCCCACCGGTCATAACCGTCTCGACGAGGGACAAGCTCGTGTCTACCCAAGACAGAGACTTTCCCGGATCCTTCCCGGTAGGCATGAGAGGCATATGAGGGTGATTGTTATCACAAGTATATCCATTTTCAATAGCACGAATTTTCATTATGCACTCAATGCGTATGATCATATCGTCCCATAAAAATAACTAATGCTTCATGTCGAGGTGGGGTTATAACCGTATCAAACAACCCACAAAAATATTATGCCAGGGTTCAGAATGCTTGCCTTCAAGTTGTGGAGAGGCAGGGTGCATTCCAAAACTTTGAAAGTTTTCTTCTCTCTGCAACAAATCCTATTTTTGAAAATATTCAAATTAACACATGGTTCAAAAACAGTACAAAAAAGTTGTTTGGAAAATTTTGAAATAAATATGAAAATAAACTAGACAATCTTTGAGAAACAGCAGAAAAAGAGTTAAGTCATTTGGATTTATATTATAAAAAGTTATGGCCAGTCAAAGTTTAGTCAATTCTATTTTTTAAAATAAAACAGAAAAAAGGAAAACGTTTCGGGCAGAATACGTCTTCGAAGCAGAGGAGACGTACTCGGGGGTTTGTGCTTCCACTTACGCCAGCGTGGACTCGATCGGGGTCGCTGACGGTGGGTCCAGGGGGCCCACTCGTCAGGTTTGACCGGTCGCCCCGCCTTCATCCTCCTCTGGCCGAACAGAGGCGGGGGCTCCGACGATCAACGCCGGCGAACGGCGGCTCCCCGCGGGCTCCAGAGGGTCAGGATGGATCCGCAAGACCGGGGCGGTCCTCCCGGTGGTCGTTGGGTCGGCGGGGGTGGAGGGAATCGCTGGCGACGAGCTCCGCGACGAAGAAAGCTTCGGGTGGGTTTGGGGTTTTGCTCTACGGTGGTTCCCGATCGTGATTTAGAGGCTGGGAAGCTCCGGATGGCTGAGGGGAGGAGGATGGTGGTGCTGGAGGGACGGGGAGGGCTCTGGTTGCGATGCACGGCACTAGAACAAGGCGGAGGTCGCATTGATCGGAGACGAGGAAGAAAGCTTCCCGCCGTCGATTGCTGGCCGTGGTAACTCTAGAGAGGTGGCTTGAGGTCGCCTGAATGCTTAGTCGTGCTTGGGGTTCCCTTTTATAGGCGGCAAAGGTCAGTTCTGCGGCGGCCATGGATAAGCTCGTCGGCGACCGCCGTTCTGTAGTTGCAGAGGGATGTGGCGGCCACGAATGCTTGCGGACAAGCTTGCGGATGAGCTCGGGCTGTTCCACGAGCGAGCTGGCGCGCTGGGGTGGTTCGGGCGGTGCTGCCATGGCCGGGGCCTGCTGTGGCCGGCCGCTAGTGGCCACGGCCGACCTAACGGCGGCGCTGTGGAGCTCCAGGGGCGGCTCTGCGGCGAGGGAGTGGTCGAGGCGTCGACTGGGAGAGGGGAAGGGCCAGAGCGAGTGTGAGGCGTTGGCAGCGGGACGCGGCGGCTCGGTGCGCGCGCGTGCAAAACATGCGCTCTGGGCGCGCCCAGAGCGTGCACGCCAAGCGTTCGACGAAATGCCTGAGCATGCTAGGCGGCGTGGGTGGAGCTGGGGATTGGCAAGTCTAGGCTAGGGTCCCTTAGGAGATTGGTGGACATGCCAGTAGGTACAGAGGGGCAAGATCACAGTACAAAACAAAAATCATGCCAAAACTGGACATGCACACCAGGTGTTTGACAGAATGCCAATGGTATCTAGGCAATTCTTGGGGTGGTCCATATCTCCAGATCAGAGTCTCTTTGGATGAATAAGAGAGTGGTGAGGTTAGTTTGTCAAAAGAAGAAACTTGTCAGTTCAAGTTTGTGAGAAAACTGATTTTGGACAGAAAGGGAAAGGCACAATTGCATGAACTTAAAATCCTCCAATGAGTCCACTCTCCTGGACTTAAGGGTTTAGCAGGATGGGCTATAAGTAGGAAAAGGAATCATAGCTAAAAGGGCCAGTTAAATGATGGTTTCTGTACAAATCACCATGCTGGACCAGAATGAAAAAGAGGTTTTTGCATAAATTTGAATAATATACTCCTATGAACATCCCATAATTTTGTTGGAGTATAGCAAGAAATATTTAAATGGGTTGTAGTGCAAAATTGCCCACTGGACCAGATTTGAAAAATTGGTGTAGAGCTCAAAATATTAAATGAATGAAATACATTTTTGCATAGAAATGATTTAAAAACATCACATGACATCTCCAAATTTTGGTGAAAATTTTAAATAAATTTATCAAGTGGTTGTAGTACAAAAAGGGCTCCAAAACTAATGAAAAATCATTTTAAGGAATAAAGCTCAGAGGGAATTAATTATGCAATTAAATTCCACTGGTAATAGAAGTGTTTTTCTTGAAAGGGCAAACAAGTCCAATAACATATTTGGGAAGTTTTTCATTTGAGGTAAAAACTCCATAATAATAAGGAAAAGAATAGCTCTGAAATCCACAGAAAAGTCCAGAAAACAAAAGTTTAAATTTCCTGACAAAATTTTAATTAATAGATCAAGGAAAAATTTTGGGTGTCACATTTCCAGCCGCGATCTCTCTGGCCTGACGCAACTCCTCCTTCATAGCTCTCATTGCAGAGCGATCATCCTTGGCATCGACAACGGCCTTCTCCAGGTCCGTTTGTTCCGCCCGATCTTCTTTTTCAAGAAGCTTGCAACGGTCAGCAGCGTTCTTCAGCTTCACGGCCATCTTGGCCATTTCCTTCTTGCTTCGGCAGTGAGGAGCCTGTTCGGCTCTCAGCTCTTCAATTGCCTTTCCGGCAGCCGCATCACTTTTCCTGGCTTGCTCCTTGGCTCGGGCAAGTTCCGCCCGAAGATCCTCCATGGCAGCAGCACCATCTGCATCAACTGCACACATTGTAAGATACTGGCATAAAGCTCCTCTTACCAGGTGCCGCCGGAGGAATTACATACCTTGTGCCTCGTCAAGCCGCTTGTTGACAAGCGCGATGTCGGCATCTGCCATGTCAAGTTGCCACTTTAGCTCGGCAAATTCATTAGTCCGGCTGGCTGCCGGACACTTCGCCACCTACATATGAAGGCGGCATATTAGACCTGGGGTTATGATCCTCTGCGCGCCGTCATTTTTGACAATGCACAGAGTCTCAGGGGCTACTATCTACACAGGGCGCATCTTATTTATGCGCAACTGTCCAAAAAGGGTACATTATTTTTCGTACCTCAAAACCTATTAGTAAACTCCTGACGGCCTCGTACAATCCGCTCTCCACAGATGAAATCCTCTCAATCACCGTACCTATCAATGCACGGTGCTCCTCTGAGATAGATGCTCGCCCTAGCAGATCCTTTAGCTCCTCCGACCGCGCACCGGACGGTGCTGGACTCGTTCGATGGCCCTTTTCGAAGTCCGGACACGGAGGGCTTTGGGGTCCCATACGACTACCTTCCGGCCCTGCCGGATTCGGAGAAACCCTCCGCGACGATACCTCAGGGTCGCCCGCCTCGTTAGGCGGTACGGCAGGGGGAGGCATTCCGCTCTCCATCATCTCCGGAAGAAGGTCCCCCGAAGATGAGCTCTGCTGAGAAGGGCCGAGTTCCGAGCTACAAGGTAAATTTTCGGTTACTTTTCTCAGATATAAAGCAAGGATTTCTCTCATCTCTTAAAAAGAAAACCTCTCTCTACTTACGGCTCGGTGGAGGGCTGATCCCCTTGAGGGCATAATTCGGCCGAGGTATCCCCCGGCACAGGACCCTCTGACGAGGATTTCTTCCCCTGCTTTGAGGCCATGGTCTCCGGGTCTTCAGAGGCGGTCCTCTTCTTCCCCTGAGGAGAGGAATTTTCGATTCCTCCCTTCTGAACAGCCTCCTTCAAACAGGTGGTAGCTTCCTTGTCCCCTCCCTCGCTTTCCTCCGAAGGCACCACCTCCAACATCCTGACCAGCACGGGATCCGGCGTGGTCTCAGGGAGGGGGCCGGACACCTGATTAGCTTTGCCTTCGCTATCCACACCTATTTAAAAGGACAGCTCTATTAAGGGCAATTTTATGATGAATATATGCATAGTGAGTCCGGGGACAAGGCAGCTTACTTGAGTATACGGGCGATTGCAGCTCAGACCCGCGTCCTCGGTCAAATCCGGACACATTGCTTGTGATCCGTGATCCGAAGAACAATTTGTACATCTCCATGGGTGTTGCACCCATAAAATGTTGGAGAGCTCGTGGTCCCTCCGGACTGAACTCCCACAGGCGGAGGGGGTGACGTTTGCAGGGCAGAACTCGGCGAATCAGCATAACCTGTGTCACCACGACCAGACTGATATCTCTTTCTAGGAGATCTCGTATGCGGCCCTGCAACAAGGGCACGTCCTTGGATGGCCCCCAGTCCGGTCCTTTATTGACCCATGATGCTAGCCGTGGTGGGGGACCCGAGCGAAAGGGAGGTGGCGCCACCCACTTGGTGCCCCTGGGAGCGGTGATATAAAACCACTCTCGTTGCCATAAGCTGGACTCCTCTTGAAAAGAGCCCTCGGGCCATGCAGCATCAGCATTCTTGCTTATAACAGCACCTCCGCACTCCGCGTGCCGTCCCTCGATCATCTTCGGCTCTACTTTGAAGGTCTTGAGCCATAATCCGAAGTGAGGAGTAATGCAGAGGAAAGCTTCACACACGACGATGAATGAGGAAATATGGAGGATGGACTCCGGAGCTAAGTCATGAAATTCCAGCCCATAATAAAACATGAGCCCCCTCATGAAGGGATCCGTCTGGAAGCCTAGCCCCCGACGGAAGTGAGGCATGAACACCATGCTCGCCCCGGGCTTGGGAGTGGGAATGACCTGCCCTAGAGCAGGCAGCCTATGCGAGATTTCACCGGTCAAGAACCTGGCCTCTCTCAGCTTTAGCACGTCCTCCTCCATGACGGAGGAGGGCATCCATCGGCCTCGAAGGTCGGAACCGGACATTGTCGAAGATCCGAAGCGCCTGAAATCTGGAGCCTTGGGTGTTGGAACTCGAGGCGAAGGGCAAACTCGTTTGAGATTGAAAGAAAGGAGTAAGGCCTTGGTCTGTTTATAAGAGGTTGAATACCAAGGGCCCTCCCTGTAACCGTTTGGGACTCGCCTTTAATCGAGAAGACATGCCAACAGGCACGATTGGGTTACCCACGTCCGTATTGATGAGAATCCTGTAAATAAAGGGGACACAATCTCTGCTTCGACAAGACGTGCCAAGGAAACCGCCTTGCTAGCGCCGAGGTGGGACAATAAATTCGAATAAAGGCTTGGTCGTGGTGTGATGTCATGCCACGAAATACGTCAGCAGATTAGATTTGTGTGAATATTATTCTCTCTATGGCAATATGTGGAAACTTATTTTGCAGAGCCGGACACTATCCTTGTGTTCAAAATCTTCTACGAAATACTTGGAGGAGGAACCCGCCTTGCAATGCCGAAGACAATTTGTGTGTCGAACTCGTCGTCATTGAAGCCTGGTTCAGGGGCTACCGAGGGAGTCCTGGATTAGGGGGTGTCCGGGTAGCCGGACTATACCTTCAGCCGGACTCCTGTACTAGGAAGATACAAGATTGAAGACTTCATCCCGTGTCCAGAAGGGACTTTCCTTGGCGTGGAAGGCAAGCTTGGCGATATGGATATGTAGATCTCCTACCATTGTAACCGACTCTGTGTAACCCTAGCCCTCTCTGGTGTCTATATAAACCGGAGGGTTTTAGTCCGTAGGACGAACAACAATCATACCATAGGCTAGCTTCTAGGGTTTAGCCTCCTTGATCTCGTGGTAGATCTACTCTTGTACTACCCATATCATCAATATTAATCAAGCAGGAGTAGGGTTTTACCTCCATCGAGAGGGCCTGAACCTAGGTAAAAACATCGTGTCCCTTGTCTCCTATTACCATCCACCTAGACGCATAGTTCGGGACCCCCTACCCGAGATCCGCCGGGTTTGACACCAACAATAGGGTTTTACCTCCATCGAGAGGGCCCGAACTAGGGTAAAAACATCGTGTCCCTTGTCTCCTGTTACCATCCGCCTAGACGCACAGTTCGGGACCTCCTACCCGAGATCCGCCAGTTTTGACACCGACAGACGTGTTGCCATACCGACGTGTTCAGTTTCCTCGGGGACTTCGGCATCACTGAGAAAGCCCTACCTCATCGAGCGTTCGGCGCACAGGCCATATTTCTTTTATTACTCACTTTGCATAAATTATTTATTATGCAACAATTTTTTTAACTTATTATTATTACTATTATCTCAGGTTTGCACTATTTTTTGTGCACAAGCAAGTGATCCGGGTCGGGCAGTGTTGTCACCTCGGCGTACTGACATACCATGTCACCTCGGCTGGACGGGGGGCTTTGTCAACACTTCATTAACCCACGCCGGGGACATTGGTGTCACTCTGCTGCCCTGCATTGGCCGTGCTACGTCACAACTTCGGAGGGACGAGCTCTTCGCTCTGCCACCTCGGGACCGGCTTGGGGGATGGAACCTTGTCCCGCATCAAGCTCGAACCATGTCATCAATGCCAAACACATTAACCAGCTAAGTCTCTTTCATGCTCAAAGTTTTAAATTTTTAACTTGTGTTCGGTTCGACCATGCTCACATACGTTGTTCGTTAAAAGAGAATCCCCTTACCCATGTTAACTGGGGGCTCTTAAAATTTACATGAGCCGTTCTATAATAATGTGTTTTCTTCTTGGTTGTTGCAAAGTCTTTTTCTACCGCTCCTTTTTCGACTCGAGTGTATGGTCAATAGCCGGATAGCCTAGCTTCTCTCTAAATCCGCTTGAGTTTAGTTCGCTAAACTGGCCTCGGAGAAGCACTCCGCCTTCGGGATAAGGAGCTTGAAGCCGTAGGCTGATCCGCTTGAAGTCTTGCGATTGGATGTGTCATGTTAAAGCACGACAGAAGCACACTTTTTTTAAAAATAAAGACCAATTTCTGGATTGGCACCAAAATCTCGGTTTAGTCCGGACGTCAAGCTTTTACATAAGTTTTTGGCTTTTCGATCCTATAGCACTTTTAAACTATTTGTGTGTTTCCAGCATAAGTCTCGTAGTGCAAAGTCGGACACCTTTATAGATTCTGCAAAAACATTCTTCGATATTGCTATATATGCATCGGTTCCGAATTGTGTCTTTGGTTAATAGTTGGGTTGCCCGGCTCCTATGATTGCCTCCTATGTTCCACTTTGTTCAGCTAGGTGTGCAAAGGGAGAACCACTGAGATTGTGCTTCCAGCTCGCATGGTTAAGCACCTCAGTGGAGAAAGCCGAAAACTGACAGTCACAATAAGCGTAAACTAGTCAGCGATCCGATGACTGTGTTAAATGACGGGCCGTTCATAACATTGGCCAAAGTGTTTACGGTTTGACATCGGCTATGGACGAACACTAACCAGGGGCTAGTAGCTGGCCTCGCAACTTTAATCTCCTATGACTAAGTGAAAGTTATAAAGCCCGCATATCTGATTGCCTTGTTTTCGCTAACACAACCGCCTTCCGGCGCCGAGACATCGGCTAAGGGTTGTTTTGTTATTACGAAAACACCCCACGTAGCATCTACAAGGGGGCGGAAGCCGATGATGGGCCACTTTCAACCTATAAACGGTCGCAACGGAGTCAAAATAAACATATCATCGGTGTTTGTATTTAATATACGAGGGCCGCCTTCCGCAATCATCGTTATAAAGCCATAAATATGCATCAATTTGACTTATGATTTTGGCCAAGCTGGGTTGCCTGGCTCCTGTGCTTACCCCTACGTCCCCGATTGTTCGGCTAGGCGGTAAAGGGAGCACCTTTGTGATTGTTACCACCGGGTCATCTGAGTTAGTACCTTAGACTGGGTGAAGCCGAAAGCTAGCAATCTTAAAGGATCAGATTGGTCGGCACGACGGAAGTGAAAATTTTGTTTCATTAATACCATAGAGCTCAGGAACTTTCCCCAAACTAATCCTCAATATTTTCCTCCCAGATTGATCGGAGGTGAGGTTTCATGATCATGATAAGCATGACGACCCAAAGAAAGGAACCGATAACGGGACTATTTTCTTTGGAAGATGTTTCTTACGTTAAAATGTAATATACCATATCTCTCCGTGCACCTTTGTTTATAAAACTGTATGGCCGGATTGCCTTGTTTTCCATAAATCTTTGCCCTTATAATGGCTTTATAAAGTAGGAAAACACTCCTCGGCTACTGGCTGAAGAGGTTGAAGCTGATGGTCGGTCAACAAAGTTTTGTACAATACGGATCCGAGCATTAATGATGTAAAGTACTTGGGTACATAGAGTCATTACACATAAATTGTGAGCAAAAATCAATTTTATCACAGCCAATCTTTTAAAGAGTCAATGACACAGTCTCTTTGAGATAACCAATCAGCTGACATAACGCTCTCATAGTTCCCTATTGGCATTGATTTCCTATCTATTAAGCCCCTTAAGGCCGAACTTGGCGAGCTCAACTTTCGTTAGCTCTAACTCCTTTTTGATATCTTTATTCTCTTTCTGAGAAGTTTGTGTTAAACACAACAAAATTTCTGTCAAACGGATATCGATCCTTAATTCGGCCACCCGTGCCCACATTAAGGCTCGGGGGCTACTGGGCTTTGCGCTTATTATTTACAAATATTACAGGGGCACATCGATCCACTGATCTGGTGTTGCCACTCGACCAGTGTCTCGGGGGCTACTGCATTTCCTATTCAATGTAGAAAATTCGAAGTGCTTAGTGTTCAGCTTGACCGAACTATGGGCAAACGCATCTTTGGACAACAATAGGTACCATCTGGACCTATCCGGCATCAAGCTAATATATTATGGCAACTTCTCAAGACCCTCTCTCAAGGGCCTGTTCGCCGATCACTATTATCTCTAATACATTACACTGCGTTTCTATTCCTATGCATGCTGCCGAGCTAGGAGCTGATCCTCAGGCCGATTTTGCGCATCGACCTGAGTCTCAGGGGCTACTAGGATCACCAGTTTCATGTTTTCATTCAGGTGCATCTCAGGTTTTAGGCCAACACACACCTTGAGGGCTACTGGTTGTACATATTGACAGCAAATAAATTTACATGCATCGGAAATAAAATCCGTAAACAATCATCCCAAGCCCAAGGTGGTGCATCACCTCGGAAGCAGTCTGGCATAAAGCTTGGATGCAAATGGCTAGCTCTATAGAGGGCATTTTCGGCATTAAGCTCGGCTAACCTCCTTTAAAACTTCTTCAAGCCAAGGTGATCTATAACACCTCGGATATAGTCCGGAGTTGGAGCTCGGATACAGTCTGGCGTGGGAGCTCGGATACAGTTTGGCATTGGAGCTCGGATACAGTACGACGTTGGTGCTCGGCTGCAAAAGATACCTCGAATGCAGTCCGGCGTTGGAGCTCGGATGCAAGGGGACACCGCCGCCCGGGAAAATCTTCGAACCCGAGGTAGGCATAAAAATAACAAGGCACCGATAAAGGCCGATTACTTAAAAGGGCTCCTCGGATACCCGACGTGTGAACTCTTCGGATTTAGTTAGGTGATCCGTAAGATCAAAGATAAGAAGATTTGTTGAACCAGTTTTCAAGACCGACGACCGAAGATGAAGAACAATTCAGAAGAATCGAGGAGTATCCCCAACTTGAAGACCGGTTCAGGGGGCTCACTACAAAAAATATACACTTCCGTGATGACACGTGTTTGTCACAGTAGGTCACGTTTTCTGTCATGCATGTACATCCATGACAAATTTATGACAGAATCAAGATAGTCATACCTGTGTTGTCATAGAAGTGTTCCATGACATTACCAAAATTATCATCACGGAAGTGACGATAAATCGCGCGTCACAAAAGTGCTTTCGTCAAGGGTGACCGACACATGGCATCCACTGTAACGGAACGCCGTTAAGCTATCGGGTCCAGTTTTGGATCCGATAACCCGTTAATAGCCCCGACCAATGGGGATTTTCCACATGTAAAATCATCATTGGCTGGAGGATACATGTGTCGGCTCACTGTTGGGACAGATGTCATCCACTCATTGGACCCAAAGCGCCTATGATACGACGACACGTGGCACGGCCCAACAGAGGCCCATTCCTATGAAAAGTCCGGCCCGTTTGACTTGGTCAAAAGGTGGCGGGCCAGCCCACGGCAAGCCTGTTAACGGCCTATTCAGATATAGCCCATTTACAGCCCGCTAACCTAGCGCCCATTTACGGACTATCCGAATTAGGCCCAGTAGCGTCATCTGGGCCGTCCAATATAATTCCAGCCCATTTTAACTTCTGGCCCATGTATGGCCCATGACGTCTTTCGGCCCATATGAGTCCCTTAGTAACCCTCGGCCCATTAATGGCCCGTGGTAAAACTGGCCCGTAATGAACAGTGTATCACTTTATACCCATTAACGGCCCATTATTCCGTTGGGCCGTTTCTAGCCCATGTTATCTTTCGGCCTTATCAGTGCCCATTTATTCTTGGGCTAATTTCTAGCATTCATTTACTTTCGGCCCGTTACTGTCATTTTCTGCTTGTGGGCCAAATTCAGCCCGTGGTTACAATCGGCCTGTTTGTGGCCCGTTAATATGTTGGGCCGTTTTCATAGTGTCATCAAATACGGCCGATTAACGATGACCCATTATGGTCGGCCCATGAACGGACGATTTCAACTCTAGCCCATTTACGACCATAACATGGTCTGTTATTGGCCCATGTTTGGCCAACCGATGATACGGCCCGTAGAAGGCCCATTGATGATACGGCCCGTAGAAGGCCCATTGTGTCTACGCCTCGTAGAAGGCCCATTGTTTCTATGGCCCTTAGAAGGCCCATTGTTTCTACGGCCCTTAGAAGGCCCATTGTTTCTACGGCCCGTAGGAGGCCCATGTTAACTACAGTAAATATGTAGCCCATGGTTAATGTGGCCTAGTTTTAAAAAATAGGTTATTGCGGTCACTAGCAAACCGCAGAAAAAGAACTGCACTGACTACAAGAAAAAAATAAACAAGCCAATAAGGAAATAAATAAGCAAGCAACTTACGCTAGGCTATCACGGGTATTACACATATTACATCCACTAGGCATCAAAGTTCGCCACCAGTGCAAATATAGGGAACAAAGCAGCATATAAACGCCATAGCAAAACAAGTCTAGAACTAAAACCACTTCAGAAGAGCTCAAGAAACAATATCCTGGGTACCCACAATGTTGGAAAGATGCTTAGCAAGCTTATTAACTTTCTCTTGTTTGGCGCTTAAATCCTCTAGCACTTGCTGTTGCACCAGAAAGTATGCATCTGAATTCTGCAGGGACTTCCTCAGTCCTTCGGCTTCCTGTCGCATAACATCTGATCGATGTCTTTCAACTTGAAGTTGAGACTCAAGAGGCCGAACTGATTCAGGCAGCAAGTTCGAAGAACTGGTGCCAGCAGTAGTAGCCAGTAACTCGAACACTACATCAAGGCGGGACTTTGGGGTTGTCTCAGTGTCTTCAATATAGTTTTTATCAGCTTTCTTGGAGAACAACAGGGATGTCTCACTATCTTGAACCTTATCTGCATTACTTCCTTTACCATTGCATAACGGGGTACTCTTCTCCAATACTTTATCCGCGTTCTAAAAGAGAAACAAACAAACACATCACATGTATACAATGTAGTATATGAAACTCATTTTGGTAAACCAGTTCAGTAGTAAGGTGGACAGGATAACAGCATGAAACAAACATATATCTATGTAGTATGGTCACTGTATGGTATATATCATTCTAGTTTATGTTGCCAAATCAAGATAGATACAGTTCGAATCATATCTATTTAAGACAAAGCAGCATAGACATAATATAAGTGTGGGAAACTACACAACAATAACAACACTTGTAATGTGCATGGCATGAGAACATAACTGTTTATTCAATTGAAACTGAAATCAACATACAGCAAGTTACATCAGCAAACATGTTAAAGAAACAGGTTTAAAACATACCTGTTGTGCCTTTGGAGTTTCAATTGCCTCTTTCAAATTTGAAATTAGTTGGTATGAGTAAATACAGTGATGCAAGAGCAAAGTAGTATGAACCATAGCTACGGAACCTGACCTAAGAACAATTCTTCTTCTTCTTTAAGCACTGACTTGGGGTTCAGAGTGGTGGTCCTCATGCTTTGGGCACTGCAGTTGCCTTACTAACTGATCGTGTTTGGGTGCTCTGTGGTGGAGATGGTGCTGTGTCAACGGGAACTGGGTTACTATCTCCTGGGGTTGGGGTTAGAAGGGGTGTAGCTGGTTCTTTGTCCAACTGGCTAGGGGTACAATCTGCGTGAGTCTGGGTTATGTGTGGTGGGGCTGGTTCTTGGGCAAGTACAACTGTGGTTCTATCTCCACCGACAGATAGCCCGATCTTTTCTGAAGACCGTGTTTTTACTCCCACAGATACTGCCATCACCCCCTCCAATTGAAATGGCTGATAAACAAGAAAAGTAATTGAATGTACAGACATTGTAAGATAGTCAGGTGCAATGGATAGTAGGGAAGAAAACAGGGCATGAAATAATTCACATTTATGTTGTCTAACCAAACAGAATAGCAGGACATAATTTCACATATATGATGGCTAATTAAATAGGATAGCATGACACAATTTCACATGTATGATGGCTAACTAAACAGCATAGAATTACATACTTCAAAATATGATGACTATGTAAACAGGATGACATGATATAACTATACGATGTGTCTATTAAAGTGGTTGGCATGCCATAAATCACAAACATGCCATCGATGGAAACATGATGGCATGATATAATTCACGGATAGAATGACATAATTCAAAATATGATGACTATGTAAACAGGATGAGATGATATAACTATATTATGTCTTTAGAAAATGGGTTGGCATGCCATAATTCAGATACATGCTGTCTATGTAAACATCATGGCATGATATAATTCAAATATATGATTTATATACTAAGGAAGTGAGAAGAGGGAAATCACATATATGATGTGTCAACTAAGGAGATGTCATCCTATATCGTGTATATGATGTAAAAAGTAAGTATTGCGATACAACATATGCATGATATGAGTAATATAACCCTGCCAAGTTTGAGCATACACCTCAAGGGGATAATAGGACTGGTCACCTACCTCTGAATCCTCCTCTGAAGAGCTATCTGTAACCAGCAAGATATCTGCTTCAGCAGGTAGCATTGTCTGCTCTGAAGACCTTGTTTTCACTCCAGATTTCTCCATCACCAATTCAAATGGCTGATGCATAGGAAGATCAGTTGAATATACAAACATTGTCGACAAAAGCAATGAGAAATACAAAAAAAGGACAGCATGATATAATTCACATATATGGCGCTTGGCTAAACAGCATGGCATTGCATAATTCACATATATAATGCCTTGCAACAAGATAGCATTGCATAATTCACATATATAATGTCTTGCAACAAGATGGCATTGCATAATTCACATATATGGTAATTAGACACTAAACAGGTGGCATTCACACAAATCATGTCTAAACTAAGCAAATGACACAGCAATGCAAGATACCATACGCACGATATGAGCAACATAACCCTGCCAAGTTATAGCATGCACCTCGGGGGGGGATAGGACTGGTCATCTATCTCTGAATCCTCCTCTGAGGAGCTATCTGTAACCGGCAAGACATGCGCTTCGTCAGATAGCATTGTCCGCTCTGAAGACCTTGTTTCCACTCCAGATTTTTCCATGACCGTGCTGAATGGCTGATGCACAGGAAGAGTAATTGAATGTACTAAAATTGTTGACAAATTTAACACGTAATAAAAAAATGATGTCATGATATAATTCACATATAAGATGACTAGCTAACCAGGGTGGCATTGCAAAATTCACATATATGATGCCTGGCTAAACAAGCTGGCATTGCATGATTCACATATACGATAAAGAAATTAAACAGATGGCATTGACACAAAGCATGTCTAAACTAAGCAGATGACATCTTTGGTGTATACAGTAAGTAATGCAAGGCACCACATGCATGATATTACCAACATCAGCATGCCAAGTTAGAGCGAAGACCTCATGGGGTAAATAGGAGTGGTCTTCTGCTTCTGAATCCCCCTCAGAACAGTTATCTTCCTCTTGATTACGATCCGAAATGGGTGGAGGGGGGCTGCCTTTGCGCCCACCATGGAGCGACGTCTGCATGAAATTTTATTGCCACGCAAGGCTCGTCTCTTTTGCTCTACATGTTCAGTTCCATAGTGTACAATAACTAACATGCATAGTAATAAAACATAGTGAGATTATGTAAGGAGTGCATGCACAAATCCAGAGTGAAGGTAGCAAACTGTGGATAGACCCAAAACCAATGATAGCAGACAGATAATAGCTTTAGTTAAAAAATACAGATAATGGCTCCTTCAATGTTTGTTTGCACCCAACATGAAACTCATAGTAGACACCTGAGATTAACCAGATAGTAGACAGATAGTATTGATTGCTGCCCCAATATGTACCCCACAACCATTTAAAAACTCAAGTTTTAGCATAAGTTTGGACCTGACTCGGAGTCTAATAGGTGAACACGACGATAAAGTAGCATGTCATCATATTAAGAAATGCATAACATAAGCAGACGTGGAAGAGTGCGACCTCTCTTGCGGACCCGTGTAGTCCTCAAGGTCATCTGCTCAGTTGATGATGGTAATGCAGTTGTCGTGGCTGCCGGCGGTGGGGAAGAAGATCTGAGGCGGCGAAAGACAGTCTGGAGAGCGGATCCCTACTGTGGTGAACCCTTCCGTTGTTGGAGCAGCTGAGCTGGGGTGGAACACAGCACCGCAGGAGCAGGACAAACCACACAAGGTTTTCTTTGACACATATCTGTAACAGAAGTAATTGTGTAAGGGCTTGTTTGAATTTGAGGATTCTAACAATGCAGGGATAGGAAATAGACCGGAATAGGATAGGAATGCACGTGCAAAACAGAGAATTTAAAAACACATGATTTCTGCCAATCTGGGTGTTTGGTTCACAAGAATTGGAAGAACACAAGATGCAAAGAAGCATGGTGAGATTAAGTCAAACCACAAGAAAATGTGCGGTTATAATGCTATTATGCTACTATCTCTTAGTCTTGTGCTTCATGAATAGGAATTTGAAAAGGAGGACAAGTGGAAATTAAAATTCCTACGGGTTTTCTTTCAAGGAGACCCTAAAGGAAATTAAAATTAAAATCGGAGCAGCATCGCAAGCAATAGCAAGAGCGAGAGAAGTAGCGCGAGCAAGAGCAAGAGCAAGAGCAGACAAGGCAGGGGACCGAGAGCAAGAGCAGAGCAGTAGCACGAGCGAGAGCTAAAGCAGCAGCAGCTCCTTCTGATGTGGACGTCGCCGCCGAGGGAGCGACTCCGTGGAGGAAGGGGTCGGCGACGCCGCCGTGGATGGAGCCGCGCCGTGTCGGCTCGGGACCGAGTGCTGGCAGCACCGTGAGATTGAATCAAGAAGAAAATGCGGCAATTAGTGTACAACCTCTTTGGTGGCGCCGATTAGGCTGCAGCTTCATCTGAGGAAACGGTGATGATGATGCTCTTCCGGTGGTGCAGGTGAAGATGGCGGTGTGGGAATGGAGGTGGCGTGAAAGATGAGGGGAACATCGGGGTAGCTCCTTGGAGGTGGAGGACAGGGTGGCTGAACTGGCGGGACGACCAGATCGACGACGGATCCTCATCCGCTACGGTGGATGAGGGACGTCGAGGTGTTGCTGTGGAAGACGTCGTCGGGGAAGAGGTTCCGGCTGGGTGGCGGACGGAGGAGGGTGTGGGCTTCGCGGGTTTTCCCATCCTCGGTGTACGAATGGGTGGACGGATGGGATGTGAGTGGGGAACCATGGCTTAGGGACGCGCTTGTCCGAAATGTGGGGTAACTTCCGAAAGTACCCCCACCGATTTGAGGCGGTTCTTTCGGTTCAGGGGTGAGGGAGTCCTGGATTAGGGGGTGTCCGGACAGCTGGACTATATCCTTTGGCTGGACTGTTGGACTATGAAGATACAAGATTGAAGACCTCGTCTCGTGTCCGGATGGGACTCTCCTTGGCGTGGAAGGCAAGCTTGGCGATATGGATATGAAGATCTCCTCCTTTGTAACCGACTCTGTGTAACCCTAGCCCCCTCCGGTGTCTATATAAACCGGAGGGTTTAGTCCGTAGGACCAACAACAATCATACCATAGGCTAGCTTCTAGGGTTTAGCCTCTATGATCTCGTGGTAGATCAACTCTTGTACTACTCATATCATCAAGATCAATCAATCAGGAAGTACGGTATTACCTCCATCGAGAGGGCCCGAACCTGGGTAAACATCGTGTCCCCTGCCTCCTGTTACCATCCGCCTTAGACGCACAGTTCGGGACCCCCTACCCGAGATCCGCCGGTTTTGACACCGACATTGTTGCTTTCATTGAGAGTTCCACTATGCCGTCGCTGTAAGGCTCGATGGCCCCTTCTATTATCGGTAATGATGCGGTCCGGGGTGAGGTCTAATGTCTACTACACAACCTTCTTCTTGTAGACGTTGTTGGACCTCCAAGTGCAGAGGTTTGTAGGACAGTAGCAAATTTCCCTCAAGTGGATGACCCATGGTTTATCAATCTATAGGAGGCGTAGGATGAAGATGGTCTCTCTCAAGCAACCCTGCAACCAAATAACAAAGAGTCTCTTGTGTCCCCAACACACCCAATACAATGGAAAATTGTATAGGTGCACTAGTTCGGCAAAGAGATGGTGATACAAGTGCAATATGGATGGTAGATATAGGTTTTTGTAGACTGAAAATATAAAAACAGCAAGGTAGAAAGCGGTAAAAGTGAGTGTAAACGGTATCGCAATGATAGGAAACAAGGCCTAGGGTTCATACTTTCACTAGTGCAAGTTCTCTCAACAATAATAACATAGTTGGATCATATAACTATCCCTCAACATGCAGCAAAGAGTCACTCCAAAGTCACTAATAGCGGAGAACAAACGAAGAGATTATGGTAGGGTACGAAACCACCTCAAAGTTATTCTTTCCAATCAATCCATTGGGCTATTCCTATAAGTGTCACAAACAGCCCTAGAGTTCGTACTAGAATAACACCTTAAGACACAAATCAACCAAAACCCTAATGTCACCTAGATACTCCAATGTCACCTCAAGTATCCGTGGGTATGATTATACGATATGCATCACACAATCTCAATTCATCTATTCAAACCAACACATAGAACCTCAAAGAGTGCCCAAAGTTTCTACCGGAGAATCACGACGAAAACGTGTGCCAACCCCTATGCATAGGTTCATGGGCGGAACCCGCAAGTTGATCACCAAAACATACATCAAGTGGCACATGGTATCCCATTGTCACCACAGATACGCACGGCATAGACATACATAAAGTGTTCTCAAATCCTTAAAGACTCAATCCGATAAGTTTACTTCAAGGGGAAAAATCAATCCATTACAAGAGAGAAGAGGGGGAGAAGAAACATAGGATCCAACTATAATAGCAAAGCTCGCGATACATCAAGATCGTGCCAAATCAAGAACACGAGAGAGAGAGAGAGATCAAACACATAGCTACTGGTACATACCCTCAGCCCTGAGGGTGAACTACTCCCTCCTCGTCATGGAGAGCGCCGGGATGATGAAGATGGCCACCGGTGAGGGTTCCCCCCCTCCGGCAGGGTGCCGGAACAGGGTCCTGATTGACTTTTGGTGGCTACAGAGGCTTGCAGCGGCGGAACTCCCGATCTATGTTATGTTCTGGAAGTTTTAGGGTACGATGGTATATATGGGTGAAAGAGGTACGTCGGGGGAGCCACGGGGGCCCCACGAGGTAGGGGGCGCACCCCAGGGGGTGGGCGCGCCCCCCACCCTCGTGGGCAGCTCCCGTATCTTCTTACATGCACTCCAAGTTCCCTGGGTCTTATCCGGTGAGAAAATCAAGTTCCAAAAAGGATTTTTTTTTTCTGTTTGGACTCCGTTTGATATTCCTTTTCCTCGAAACACTGAAATAGGCATAAAATAGCAAATCTGGGCTGGGCCTCCGGTTAATAGGTTAGTCCCAAAAATAATACAAAAGTGGATAATAAAGCCCAATATTGCCTAAAACAGTAGATAATATAGCATGGAGCAATCAAAAATTATAGATACGTTGGAGACGTATCAAGCATCCCCAAGCTTAATTCCTGCTCATCCTCGAGTAGGTAAATGATAAAGAGGATAATTTTTGATGTGGAATTCTAGTTGGCATAATTTCAATATAATTCTTCTTACTTGTGATATGAATATTCAGATCCATAAGATTCAAGACAAAAGTTCATATTGACATAAAAATAATAATACTTCAAGCATACTAACAAAGCAATCATGTCTTCTCAAAATAACATGGCCAAAGAAAGTTATCCCTGCAAAATCATATAGTCTAGCTATGCTCTATCTTCACCACACAAAGTATTTAAATCATGCACAACCCCGATGACAAGCCAAGCAATTGTTTCATACTTTAACATTTTCAAAACTTTTTCGATCCTCATGCAATATATGAGCATGAGCCATGGATATAGCACTATGGGTGGAATAGAATGGTGTTTGTGGAGAAGACAAAAAGAGGGGAAGATAGTCTCACATCAACTAGGCATATCAACGGGCTATGGAGATGCCCATCAATAGATATCAATGTGAGTGAGTAGGGATTGCCATGCAACGGGTGCACTAGATCTATAAGTATATGGAAGCTCATCAAAAGAAACTAAGTGGGTGTGCATCCAACTCGCTTGCTCACGAAGACCTAGGGCATCTTGAGGAAGCCCGTCATTGGAATATACAAGCCAAGTTCTATAATGAAAATTCCCACTAGTATATGAAAGTGACAACATAGGAGACTCTCTATCATGAATATCATGGTGCTACTTTGAAGCACAAGTGTGGTAAAAGGATAGTAGCATTGCCCCTTCTCTCTTTTTCTCTCATTTTTTTA
This sequence comes from Triticum dicoccoides, assembly GCF_002162155.2. Lineage (NCBI taxonomy): Eukaryota > Viridiplantae > Streptophyta > Magnoliopsida > Poales > Poaceae > Triticum > Triticum dicoccoides. Next base: position 735,335,699 of record NC_041382.1, read on the forward strand.
TTTTTATTTTTTTATTTGGGCCTTTTCTCTTTTTTTGGCCTCTTTTTTTCCTCTTTTTTTTATTTTTCGTCCGGAGTCTCATCCCGACTTGTGGGGGAATCATAGTCTCCATCATCCTTTCCTCACTGGGACAATGCTCTAATAATGATGATCATCACACTTTTATTTTCTTACAACTCAACAATTACAACTCGATACTTAGAACAAGATATGACTCTATATGAATGCCTCCGGCGGTGTACCGGGATATGTAATGAATCAAGAGTGACATGTATGAAAGAATTATGAACGGTGGCTTTGCCACAAATACTATGTCAACTACATGATCATGCTAAGCAATATGACAATGATGGAGCGTGTCATAATAAACGGAACGGTGGAAATTTACATGGCAATATATCTCGGAATAGCTATGGAAATGCCATGATAGGTAGGTATGGTGTCTGTTTTGAGGAAGGTATATGGTGGGTGTATGATACCGGCGAAAAGTGCGCGGTATTAGAGAGGCTAGCAATGGTGGAAGGATGGGAAAAAGTGCGTATAATCCATGGACTCAACATTAGTCATAAAGAACTCATATAATTATTGCAAAAATCTAGAAGTTATCAAAGCAAAGTATTATGCGCATGCTCCTAGGGGGATAGATTGGTAGGAAAAGACCATCGCTCGTCCCCGACCACCACTCATAAGGAAGACAATCAATAAATAAATCATGCTCCGACTTCATCACATAACGGTTCACCATATGTGCATGCTACGGGAATCACAAACTTTAACACACGTATCTCTCAAATTCACAACTACTCCACTAGCATGACTCTAATATCACCATCTTCATATCTCAAAACAATTATCAAGCATCAAACTTTTCTTAGTATTCAACACACTCATAAGAAAGTTTTTACTATTCTTGAATACCTAGCACATTAAGATTTAAGCACATTACCATGCTATTTAAGACTCTCAAAACAATATAAGTGAAGCATGAGAGTTCATCTATTTATTCAAAATAAAACTACCACCATGCTCTAAAAGATATAAGTGAAGCACTAGAGCAAACAACAAACTACTCCGAAAGATATAAGTGAAGATCAATGAGTAGTTGGATAATCATGCAACTATGTGAAGACTCTCTAACATTTAAGAATTTCAGATCTTGATACTTTATTCAAACATCAATCAAAGCTAAAGAAAATAAAATGACGCTCCAAGCAAAACACATATCATGTGGTGAATAAAAATATAGCCCCAAGTAAAGTTACCGATGAACGAAGATGAAAGAGGGGATGCCATCCGGGGCATCCCCAAGGTTAGAAGCTTGGTTATCCTTGAATATTACCTTGGGGTGCCTTGGTCATCCCCAAGATTAGGCTCTTTCCACTCCTTATTCCATAGTCCATCGAATCCTTACCCAAAACTTTAAAACTTCACAACACAAAACTTAACAGAAAACTCGTAAGCTCCGTTAGCGAAAGAAAACAAAACACCACTTCAAGGTACTGTAATGAACTCATTCTTTATTTATATTGGTGTTAAACCTACTGTATTACAACTTCTCTATGGATTATAAACTATTTTACTAGCCATAGAGTCATCAAAATAAGTGAACAACACACGAAAAACAGAATCAGTCAAAAACAGAACAGTCTGTAGTAATCTGTAACTAACGCAAACTTATGGAACTCAAAAAATTATAAAATAACTTGGTGGACCTGAGGAATTTGTCTAGTAATCATATGCAAAAAGAATCAACTAAATAGAACTCTCCAGTAAAAAGTTCTAGCTAATCTCATGAGCACTAAAGTTTCTGTATTTTACAGCATGATCATAAAGACTTCACCCAAGCCTTCCCAAAGGTTCTACTTGGCACAAACACTAATTAAAACATAAAACCACATATAAACAGAATCTAGATGGATTATTTATTCCTAAACAGAACCAAAAAGCAAGAAACTTAAATAAAATTGGGTTGCCTCCCAACAAGCGCTATCGTTTAACGCCCCTAGCTAGGCATGATGATTTCAATGATCCAGTCAAAAAAAATGATGACTTCAATGATGCTCACATAAAAGATAGGAATTGAAACATAAAGAGAGCATCAATGAAGAATATGACTAGAACATTTAAGTCTAACCCACTTCCTATGCATAGGGATTTTGTGAGCAAACAACTTATGGGAACAATAATCAACTTGCATAGGAAGGTAAAACAAGAATAACTTCAAAACTTTAAGCACATAGAGAGGAAACTTGATATTATTGCAATTCCTACAAGAATATGTTCCTCCCTCATAATAATTTTCAGTAGCATTATGAATGAATTACACAATATAACCAGTACCTAAAGCATTCTTTTCATGATCTACTAGCATAAAATTTTATTACTCTCCACATAAGCAAAATTCTTCTCATTCGGAATAGTGGGAGTATCATAAGACACTTGAATACTATAAATTGTTTCCACATTCAAAGAGTAATGTTCAGAGAAAGGGTACTCATGATCATGACAAGTTTTATAAATATAATCATCACTACTCTTTATAGCATAAGTTTTATCACAATAATCATCATAAGTAGCAACTTTGTTCTCATCATAATCGATTGAAACCTCTTCCGAAATAGTGGAATCATTACTAAATAAAGTCATGACCTCTCCAAATCCACTTTCATAAATATTATAAGATTCAACATACTCCAAAATAGTGGGATCATTACTTCCTAAAGTTGACACTCTTCAAAACCCACTTTCATCAATATATTCATCATAGGTAGAAGGCATGCTATCATCATAACAACTTTGCATATCAAAACTTGAGAGGCTAAAAATATCATTATTATTAAACATAGCATCCCCAAGCTTGGGACAAACATTAATTGCAGCAAATATATTATCAAATATGTCATCCTCATCAAACATAGCTTCCCCAAGCTTGGGCCTTTTCATATCATAAGCATAATCACTCTCATCATTAATAGTATTGATAGCACCAATAGTATAGCAATTATCATATTCTTTCAAGCAAGTGCCAAAAAGATTTTCAAGATCATAAGAAGTATCATAATCTTCCCAATCATAATCATCACAACAAGCAATAGGCATAACGAGGTCATCATCAAGTGTATCATCTTCATTTTCATGAGGCAAAGCAATAATAGGAGCAACTTTATTTGGGAGAGATACCTTTTTACCTCTCTTCCTTTTTCTTTTCTTCTTTTTCACCACATCATGTGTGGGTTCAATCCTCTTTTTGGAGCTCCTTATTAATGAGATTGGTTGAATAGAAGGCTCCTCCTCGTTACCTGATTCATTATAAGAAATAATAGGAGGATATTGGGAAGTCTCTTCCCTTTTGTTAGCATTTTCTTCATCTTCTATTTGTTTTCTTTTCTTTATGTAATTGGCAATATAAGGATTTTCTATGCAATTCACCGCACAATACATATAAATCTTCTCTAGATCAAAATCAAGAAATTTATCAAGATTAAATTTTGGAATACCCTCGGTTATACGTTTCATTTCTTCATACCCCAAAAGAAGGCTAAGCTCTTTATGATGCTCAAGGGTAATCAAATTATCACAATATTTGGACACGACTTGATCATGAAACAAATAGCATTGGAGCTTTAAATGACCAATGTCATTGCGAAGTTCACAAGGGGTACTATAAATATTGAATCTTTCAGCGCATTCATCTAGCTCTTCTTGCAACCATTTGGTTTCTAAGTACTTATGCCTCTTGCAATATATATCTTCCCTATATGGTGTGTACTTGCAAACATGCACTCCACAAAAATTGACATGTTTATAGGAGGCATTTTCATCATAACTAGCACAATCATCATTAGCATCATGGATATTCAAAGAATTAGTACTAACAACATTGCAATCATGCTCATCATTCAAAGATTTAGTGCCAAACATTTTATAGATTTCTTCTTCTAACACTTCAGCACAATTTTCCTTTATACCTTCACATTTTATAGATATTAAAAAGGTGAAGCGTATCAGACAAACTCAATTCCATTTTTTTTGGTAGTTTTCTTTTATAAACTAGACTAGTGCTAAAACAAGAAACAAAAAGATTCGATTGCAAGATCTAAAGATATACCTTCACTTACCTAGCCACCCCGACAACGGCGCCAGAAAAGAGCTTGATGTCTACTACACAACCTTCTTCTTGTAGACGTTGTTGGGCCTCCAAGTGCAGAGGTTTGTAGGACAATAGCAAATTTCCCTCAAGTGGATGACCTAAGGTTTATCAATCCGTAGGAGGCGTAGGATGAAGATGGTCTCTCTCAAGCAACCCTGCAACCAAATAACAAAGAGTCTCTTTTGTCCCCAACACACCCAATACAATGGTAAATTGTATAGGTGCACTAGTTCGGTGAAGAGATGGTGATACAAGTGCAATATGGATGGTAGATATAGGTTTTTGTAGACTGAAAATATAAAAACAGCAAGGTAGGAAGCGGTAAAAGTGAGCGTAAACGGTATCACAATGATAGGAAACAAGGCCTAGGGTTCATACTTTCACTAGTGCAAGTTCTCTAAACAATAATAACATAGTTGGATCATATAACTATCCCTCAACATGCAACAAAGAGTCACTCCAAAGTCACTAATAGCGGAGAACAAACAAAGAGATTATGGTAGGGTACGAAAACACCTCAAAGTTATTCTTTCCAATCAATCCATTGGGCTATTACTATAAGTGTCACAAACAACCCTAGAGTTCGTACTAGAATAACACCTTAAGACACAAATCAACCAAAACCCTAATGTCACCTAGATACTCCAATGTCACCTCAAGTATCCGTGGGTATGATTATATGATATGCATCACACAATCTCAATTCATCTATTCAAACCAACACATAGAACCTCAAAGAGTGCCCAAAGTTTCTACCGGAGAATCACGACGAAAACGTGTGCCAACCCCTATGCATAGGTTCATGGGCGGAACCCGCAAGTTGATCACCAAAACATACATCAAGTGGCACATGGTATCCCATTGTCACCACAGATATGCACGGCATAGACATACATAAAGTGTTCTCAAATCTTTAAAGACTCAATCCGATAAGTTTACTTCAAGGGGAAAACTCATTCCATTACAAGAGAGAAGAGGGGGAGAATAAACATAGGATCCAACTATAATAGCAAAGCTCACGATACATCAAGTTCGTGCCAAATCAAGAACACGAGAGAGAGAGATCAAACACATAGCTACTGGTACATACCCTCAGCCCCGAGGGTGAACTACTCCCTCCTTGTCATGGAGAGCACCGGGATGATGAAGATGGCCACCAGTGAGGGTTCCCCCCTCCGGCAGGGTGCCGGAATAGGGTCCCGATTGACTTTTGGTGGCTACAGAGGCTTGCGGCGGCGAAACTCCTGATCTATGTTCTGTTCTGGAAGTTTTAGGGTACGACGGTATATATGGGTGAAAGAGGTACGTCGGGGGAGCCACGGGGGCCCCATGAGGCAGGGGGCGCCCCCCAGGGGGGTGGGCGCATCCCCCACCCTCGTGGGAAGCTCCCGTATCTTCTGACGTGCACTCCAAGTTCCCTGGGTCTTATCCGGTGAGAAAATCACGTTCCAAAAAGGATTTTTCTGTTTGGACTCTGTTTGATATTCCTTTTCCTCGAAACACTGAAATAGGCATAAAACATCAAATCTGGGCTGGGCCTCCGGTTAATAGGTTAGTCCCAAAAATAATATAAAAGTGGATAATAAAGCCCAATATTGCCTAAAAGAGTAGATAATATAGCATGGAGCAATAAAAAATCATAGATACGTTGGAGATGTATCAAGGTCTTCCTCCCCGGACAGATCTTTGTATTCGGCGGCTTCACACTGCGGGCCAACTTGCTTGGCCATCTGGAGCAGATCGAGAGCTACGCCCCTGGCCACCGGGTCAGGTTTGGAAACTTGAATTACACTGTCGATATCCGCGGAGACTTGATCTTCGACGGACTCGAGCCCATCCCAGGTGTGTCGCACGACCACGACGAGCATGATGTAGCTCTGACGTCGGACAACGTTTGGGAAATCACGCGAGCAAACACTCCGGCCTTCAATCGGAACAGATTATGTAACGCCCCGGATACAACTTTCCATATTCGTAACTCCAACTCTTGCCTTTTCCGGAGATGCGATATGATTTTTCCTTCGTGGTTGGGTTTTGTCTTTTGTTTTGCATTTTGTTCATGTCATGCATCTCATCTCATCGCATCATTCGCATTGCATCGGCACTCCGTTGCCGTCATGTTTTAAAACGTGCATTCGTTCGTCGTTGCCGTTTCTCCCTTTGCCTTCATCACCTTCCCTCGGATCGCCTTGCCTGCGTTGACCGTTCCAAACCAATCGGGTTATCGCTTCCCTCTTGACCGTGACCGTCTAACCCCTTTTTGCGCGGAGCATCGACCCCTCGCCCGTGTCCGAAACTCCCCCGAACCCGACCCGCTTTGTCGTTACCAATGGATTCAAATCATCCCCAAACATCTATAAAACATCTCCGTTTTCTTGTTTGGACTCCCTACCTATTTATTTCTTGATCGTCCGATTACGATCGGAGGGACGAGAGAACCCCTACACAAAATCAACCTACTATATAAACAGCCTAACCCTAGTCCAATCCATCCATCCGTCTCCGCCGCCAGCCGACCAACTCCCTCCTTCCTCGGGATCCTCCCAGATCCCCTTCGCTCCAACCAGCGCAGCCAAGACTCTACCTTCTCCAAATTCCCACGCCATCGCCACTCTGTTCCTCCGTTGATTTCAGCGCCCTGAGTGCCTCGTTCCCTCCTCTCGTGCCTCGATCCAGGATGGATCGGAAGCAGCACCGGCCTGCGCCAGCCTCCGGAGCGCCATCCGCCTCGGCAAACCTCGACGTTGAGCTCCAGTAGGAACTGCTCATCGCCCCTCTCCTTCCTCCCGTTCTACTACTCTCTCTGCTCTAATCTCCCTCTCTTCCCCGTGTTCCCCTGCAGGAGCACCAGGTCATGACCACTGTCCCATGCCGCCGGACCTCGATGAGAACCTCGCCTTGCCGCGCCTGCGCCGTCGTGCCTCATCGTTGCTGCCTCTCTGTTCACGCCGCCGCGCCCAAGCTCCACCGCGCTAATCCGCCAGGCCAGCCACACCTCCGCCTCAGATCCGCTGGCTTCATCCCGTTCTGGGTCTTCCCCGCCTCAAGCTGTGTCGTCCTTGCCGGAGAACACGCCAAGTCCGCCGCCGTCGTCCTTCTTCACGAGGACGAGCCCCTGCCTCCTCGCCCGCTTCGTCCAGCCACCACTGACCTGCTCGCCTCCTCTGCTTCGCCCTTGCGCGAGGAGGACGACCCAGCGCCAAGTTCCTCTTCGACCCCCCTGTGAACCCCAACGCCACCTCATCTTGCCGTCGCCGGAGACCAGTAGGTCATGTCGCCGTGCCCTGCCTCCTCTTCTTCGCGTTCTTATTCTTCCCGCCGTCTTCTCTCTGCTTCTCTCGCTCAACTCTCTCTGTCGTTCTCTGTTGTTTTTCTTCAGGTAACAGCAACAGCCACCGCCCTCCTTGGAGCTCCCATGGCCGACGCCTCAAGCTTGTACCCGTCGGATTCGCGCCCGCGCCCTGTTCCTGGTCGCCTCCACCTGGATCCGCCCCATCCTCACTTGCCGGAGCCTTCGCCAGTCCCAGCGCCGCCGGCCTCTGCTTGCTCTGCATCGAGCAGAGAGGCTCCGCTCGTCCCGCTCGCCCGTGCCGTTGACCCGTCGCCCTGCTGCATGGGCCAGCGCCTCCCCAAGGCCCAGCGTCCCGGCCTGCCTCCTCCTCTCCACAGTTCCGGGCCAAGGCCCATGGTGAGCGCCCAGCCGCCCCCTGTTTCAGCCCAGTTCCTGTTTTTTTTCAGATCTGCGATTTTAGTATTTTTCCAGAGAGTGCAGTTTTGTAGAAAAAACCCTAGAGTTCATGCATTAATAACTCACAAGTGGTGCATCATATGTAAATAATTTATATATGTAAAATGCTTAGAATTTCATCTAGTTTCACATTATGCCACTTTCATCCATGTTTAAAATGCTGTTTGATTAAATTTGCTCATATGTCATGCTAAAATGATTTAATTCATAACTAAATAACCGTTAGTTTATGTTTATGTTGGGATATCACAATATCTCTTATATTATAAATGCATCTATATACTTGGTAAAGGGTGGAAGGCTCGGCCTTATGCCTGGTGTTTTGTTCCACTCTTGCCGCCCTAGTTTCCGTCATATCGGTATTATGTTCCCGGATTTTGCGTCCCTAACGCGGTTGGGTGATTTATGGGACCCCCTTGACAGTTCGCTTTGAATAAAACTCCTCCAGCAAGGCCCAACATTGGTTTTATCATTTGCCCCACCTATGCCCTTTCTTTTCCCTTGGGTTTCCGGAGCCCGAGGGTCATCTTTATTTTAGCCCCCCCGAGCCAGTTCTCCTCTGAGTGCTGGTCCAAACCGAGCGATGTCCGGCGCCCCCTGGGCAATCAGGGTCTATGCCAACCCGACGTCTTGCTCATCTGGTGTGCCCTGAGAACGAGATATGTGCAGCTCCTATCGGGATTTGTCGGCACATCCGGGCGGCTTTGCTGGTCTTGTTTTACCATTGTCGAAATGTCTTGTAAACGGGATTCCGAGACTGATCGGGTCTTCCCGGGAGAAGGAATATCCTTCGTTGATCGCGAGAGCTTATCATGGGCTAAGTTGGGACACCCCTGCAGGGTTTGAACTTTCGAAAGCCGTGCCGGCGGTTATGTGGCAGATGGGAATTTGTTAATGTCCGGTTGTAGTAAACTTAAAGTAAACTCTTCTAAAATACACCAACCGTGTGCGTAACCGTGAGTGTCTCTTTTCGGGGTTAATCGAGAGGAGAACGCAGTTTCTGGGTTATGTTTGACGTAAGTAGGAGTTTAGGATCACTTCTTGATCATTACTAGTTGACGACCGCTTGCTAAGCTTCTCTTCTCGCTCTTGTTTCGTAAGTTAGCCACCATACTTGCTTAGTCGCTGCTGCAACCTCACCACTTTACCCCTTCCTTACCCATTAAGCTTTGCTAGTCTTGATACCCATGGTAATGGGATTGCTGAGTCCTCGTGGCTCACAGATTACTACGACACCAATTGCAGGTACAGGTTATGCGATGATCTTGACGTGAGAGCGATGTATATTTGTGTTGGAGTTCTTCTTCTGCTTCTTCTTCGATTGAGGGATAGGTTCCTGGTCGGCAGCCTGGGCTAGCAGGGTGGATATTGTTTGAGTTACTATTTATGTTTCATCCGTAGTCGGATGTTGATCTTGTATATGATGTATTGTTGTATTCATGTGACATTGTATGTCTTGGATGTATCCCCACTATTATGTAATGTTGATGTGATGATATCCACCTTGCAAAAGCGTCTTCAAGATGCGCTTCTATCCTTGGTGGGACCTTTGAGTTCCTTTAGGATAGGGTCGCATCTTGGGCGTGACAAGTTGGTATCAGAGCCTCGACCGACCATAGGAGCCCCCTTGATTGACCGTGTAGTTCGGCCGTTGTCGAGTCTAGAGAAAACTTTTTTGGAGTCTAGTTATACCGGAGAGTAGGATTTCTTTTTACTCCTCAGCCCCTTCGTTGCTCTGGTGAGAAATCTTGACGTAGGTGTTTTGAACTACTCCTCTTCCCCTTCAAAATTTTCTTTAGGATCACGCGGTTAGTTTTCGTTCGTTGTCCTTCCTCTTTTGTCCGGTGCTTTTCTCGTCAAGCCGACTCGAACCTCTTTATCTTTTGGGAGATCAATCCTCATCTCTTTTCAATCGATGTTGTATTCCCCATCCGAAGTTGTCCTTGTTTTTCCCACCCGCCCACCCTTTTCTTCTCAGAACCGGAATCCGTAATCGAGTATCCATTCTACTCGTGCGAAGTTTTTGCATTATTTCCTCAATGATTTCAACCGGTGCTTTCTCTTCAAGTTATTCGTCGGTTCTCCGTTCCAAGTTGCCTTTGTTTTTCCTGCCCTCCCATCCCTTTTATTCCGGAGTCTGAGCCTTTATCCATGTAATCAATTTCATTCGTGCAGAGTATCTTCTGTCTTTCCTCAATTGTCTCAACCGGTGAAGTCTCGTCTAGTTCATCATTGTTCGTTGCATTTTCTTTCCGGTGGATCCAAATTCAAGGTTTTGTTGTTGATCATATTCTTTTCCTCGACTCAAGTGTTCCCCTTGCTTGGTCGCCTCTCGCCATTTAATCCTTCCGAAGTGTTGAAGACATCTCAGAAGATTCGTGTTTGCATCCATTTAATTCGAGGTTGTCACCTCATTCAAGTGTTTCAGTTGTTTCGGTGCATCATCTCTCTCTCCAACAATCCTTTCCAACGGTGTTTCTTTTTAGTGGGCCCTAACCCACAGGTTTTTCCCAGGGTCTTATCTGACTCTTCTAATTTTTCGGAGCTATTCTTAAATTCTTTTCGACGTATGACGTAACTATGAATTTCATCAGTCAGAGGCTTTTCCAAGATCAATTTCAAATTATTTTTCGTTGCTGACTCAACCTCTTCGCTTTTCATTCTCCCGGAGTATTTCAACAATTCTTGATGGTGTTCCTCATCGTCATTCTCAACATTTAAAGACCGAAGAAGAATTTCTCTTAAATCTTGTCCGTTCTCCCGGAGATTCGTGGTGCAAGCTTGATGCTATCCTCTCAAATTGTTTCCAATTGTGTAATTCTTTTCATCCATCTGGAGTATTTCAGGAGTTGTTTTCCGTCTCGATCATCCGGAGGCCATATTTTCGGAATATTTCTTCGTTCTAAGTTTTCAGATTCTTCTCCAATTATTCTATATCCATGCCCCTGCGTTCGTCTCAATATTCTTCCGGTGCTTCGTTCAAGTATTCTTCAACCGGTTCGCGATCTCTTCGTTCTTTTGTCTCTATATTACCTCAAGCATATTTGTGCTTTTCTAATTCTTCTCGGTGATTCATTTTCCTTCGTCATTCAATTTTGAATTCTTACGGTGGTTCGCTCAAGATTTCTTTTCTGTTGTTATCGTATCAATTCATTCGTTTCTTTTAAATCCTATAGGTGGCTCATGAAAATTTTCCCAAATTTCATGCTATATCCCCCCTTAATCTTTTCCAACAAGAATAAGTAGTATGCAAATCCGTTGCTTGTCATCAATTTAAATTGATGAAGGATAAGCATAACATAATTCTTATTCTCATTTCATCGTGGTCAAGTTGATTAATTCTTTCTTCGAAGATTGTTCATGTTGAATAATTTCTCGGTTCTAAGTTGTGCGTCTTTTTTTTTCTTTTTCGGAGTTCCGAGTTTTCTCGGTGATCTCGTTTCGAAGCTCCATCCGAACCATCGCAAGGCTTTAATATTATTTCTTTTCATCCTTCAATTCTATCTCATCATTCTTTTGTTACCGGAGTTCTTCACGGTGGTTCGTGAGGATTTAATTCATGCTTCAAGTGTTCATCAAGATTCTTGTTGGAGGAGCGCAAGTATCTTTTCCTCTTGCGTCGTGAAGTGCAATTAATTCTCTGTATTCTTTTGAAGTGGAGTTTTGCATTTCTTCGTTCTTCTCAGCTATTCAATCATTTCCGTTTGTGGCCGGTTATCACCTCATAGTTTTGAGAATTTTTTCCATAAGCCCACTACAAGCTTATTCATTTCGTTGTTGGTTTTCCAACTACTCCGTTCTAACCTTCTTGGAAGGGTGCTTTCCAAGATCATTTGTGGCAGAAGTTGGCATTTTCTTCTCCATTCTTTATTCCAATAATCTATTTTTCTATTCTTTCGTTCCGGAGGCACTGTGATGTTGCTCTCTTCACCCATCATCTCGTTTTTGCCAAGATCATATTCTTTTCATGCTTACCCTTTTAACCAGAGTGTTGTGGCTATCATTCCTCTTTCAACCGGAGTCTCATCCAAGTGCTTTCATTTTGCCAAGTTCATATTCTATTCCTTCCATTTCCAACCGGAGTGGTGCGTCCTCTTTTCAAGTTCTTCCCATTTTATCAAGTTTTCCTTCTCCTTTCAGCCGGAGTGCTGCCCAAATTATATCAATCTTATTCCTTCTCTATCTAGTTTTAACTGGAGTGGTTTCAATATCTATCTTATCACTAAACCTCTTGGTTCTCATCGTATCCCATGTGCCTCTTTTCTAACAAAGTGTTTTCAACTGTGTTCATCTTCGTTGTTTTCTTTCTTTCAATTTTCTCAACCTCTTAAGATTCGTTGGTTTCACTCTTTTGTCAAAGAAGCAACTTAGTTTTACCTCTTCTCTTCCTCTTCCGTTTCTCTCCGGTGCCATCCTAGATCTCGGGACGAGATCCTCTCGTAGTGGTGGAGTGTTGTAACGCCCCGGATACAACTTTCCATATTCATAACTCCAACTCTTGCCTTTTCCGGAGATGCGATATGATTTTTCCTTCATGGTTGGGTTTTGTCTTTTGTTTTGCATTTTGTTCATGTCATGCATCTCATCTCATCGCATCATTCGCATTGCATCGGCACTCCGTTGCCGTCATGTTTTAAAACTTGCATTCGTTCGTCGTTGCCGTTTCTCCCTTTGCCTTCATCACCTTCCCTCAGATCGCCTTGCCTGCGTTGACCGTTCCAGACCAATCGGGTTAACTTCCCTCTTGACCGTGACCGTCTAACCCCTCTTTGCGCAGAGCATCGACCCCTCGCCCGTGTCCGAAACTCCCCCGAACCCGACCCGCTCTGTCGTTACCAATGGATTCAAATCATCCCCAAACATCTATAAAACATCTCCGTTTTCTTGTTTGGACTCCCTACCTATTTATTTCTTGATCGTCCGATTACGATCGGAGGGACGAGAGAACCCCTACCCAAAATCAACCTACTATATAAACAGCCTAACCATAGTCCAATCCATCCATCCGTCTCCGCCGCCAGCCGACCAACTCCCTCCTTCCTCGGGATCCTCCCAGATCCCCTTCGCTCCAACCAGCGCAGCCAAGACTCTACCTTCTCCAAATTCCCACGCCATCGCCACTCTCTTCCTCCGTTGATTTCAGCGCCCCGAGTGCCTCGTTCCCTCCTCTCGTGCCTTGATCCAGGATGGATCGGATGCAGCACCGGCCTGCGCTAGCCTCCGGAGCGCCATCTGCCTCAGCAAACCTCGACGTCGAGCTCCAGTAGGAACTGCTCGTCGCCCCTCTCCTTCCTCCCGTTCTTCTTCTCTCTCTGCTCTAATCTACCTCTCTTCCCCGTGTTCCCCTGCAGGAGCACCAGATCATGACCACTGTCTCGTGCCGTCGAACCTCGATGAGAACCTCGCCTTGCCGCGCCTGCGCCGTCATGCCTCGTCGTTGCCGCCTCTCCGTTCAAGCCGCCGCGCCCAAGCTCCACCGCGCTAATCCGCCAGGCCAGCCACACCTCCGCCTCGGATCCGCTGGCGTCGTCCCGTTCTGGGTCTTCCCCGCCTCAAGCTCTGTCGCCCTCGCCGGAGAACGCGCCAAGTCCGCCGTCGTCGTCCTTCTTCACGAGGACAAGCCCCTACCTCCTCGCCCGCTTCGTCCAGCCACCGCTGACCTGCTCACCTCCTCTGCTTCGCCCTTGCGCGAGGAGGACAACCCAACGCCAAGTTTCTATTCGACCCCCCTGCGAACCCCGACGCCACCTCATCCTGCCGCCGCCGGAGAGTAGCAGGTCATGTCGCCGTGCCCTGCCTCCTCTTCTTCGCGTTCTGCTTCTTACCGCCGTCTTCTCTCTGCTTCTCTCGCTCAACTCTCTCTGTCGTTCTCTGTTTTTTTTCTTCAGGTAACAGCAACAGCCACCGCCCTCCTTGGAGCTCCCATGGCCGACGCCTCAAGCTTGTCCCCGTCGGATCCGCGCCCGTGCCCTGTTCCTGGTCGCCTCCACCTGGATCCGCCCCATCCTCGCTTGTCGGAGCCTTCACCAGTCCCAGCACCGCCGGCCTCTGCTGGCTCTGCATCGAGCAGAGAGGCTCCGCTCGTCCCGCTCGCCCGCGCCGTTAACCCGTCACCCTGCTGCATGGGCCAGCGCCTCCCCAAGGCCCAGCGTCCCGGCCTGCCTCCTCCTCTCCACAGTTCCGGGCCAAGGCCCATGGTGAGTGCCCAGCCGCCCCCTGTTTCGGCCCAGTTCCTGTTTTTTTTCAGATCTGCGATTTTAGTATTTTTCCAGAGAGTGCAGTTTTGTAGAAAAACCCCTAGAGTTCATGCATTAATAACTCACGAGTGGTGCATCATATGTAAATAATTTATATATGTAAAATACTTAGAATTTCATCTAGTTTCACATTATGCCACTTTCATCCATGTTTGAAATGTTTAAAATGCTGTTTGATTAAATTTGCTCCTATGCCATGCTAGAATGATTTAATTCATAACTAAATAACCGTAGCTCCATTTTAAATAAACTTTATATGTAAATGGGGTAGGAAATGCATAGGTTAACATGGTGCACTTTATTTTGCTGTTTAACAACATTAAAATTGTGTTTAGGGCAGAACAGTACCAAATTCGAAATATGCTTATGAGGATTTTCCGGGATTGTTGTTTGTTGTTCCGGCCTCATTTAAACTTGCCTAGATAGATAGTTTATTATGCTTCACCTCTTTCCATGATAACCAACATTTAATGTTGATGAGTAGCATAAACGGGAGAGAACTGAACATTTGAATGTGGTGTTTCTTCAATATGCAACTCGTTGCATATTGAGCTCCACTTAATTTGTGGTATTGTTTGTTGCACTTTGCCATGTCATGCCTCATTCAACCGGACGTGCATCATACTTGATTGTGCATCATGCCATATTTATGTGATGGGTGTTTACCATGTTGTTTGCTTCTTTCTGGTGTTGCTTCTTCTCGTTAGTTCCTGTTTCGTTGCGATCGTGAGGATTCGTTCGTCTGCGCTTGGTTCGTCTTCGTGGCTTCATCTTCTTCATGGACTCGTTCTTCTTCCTTGAGGGATTTCAGGCAAGATGACCGTCACCTTGGATCTCACTACTATCATTGCTATGCTAGTTGCTTTGTTCTTTCGCTATGCCGCGTTACCTACCCCCGGGCCAGTTCTCCTCTGAGTGCTGGTCCAAACCGAGCGATGTCCGGCACCCACTGGGCAATTAGGGTCTATGCCAACCCGACGTCTTGCTCATCCGGTGTGCCCTGAGAACGAGATATGTGCATCTCCTATCGGGATTTGTCGGCACATCCGGGCGGCTTTGCTGGTCTTGTTTTACCATTGTCGAAATGTCTTGTATACGGGATTCTAAGACTAATCGGGTCTTCCTGGGAGAAGGAATATCCTTCGTTGATCGCGAGAGCTTATCATGGGCTAAGTTGGGACACCCCTGCAGGGTTTGAACTTTTGAAAGCCGTGCCCGCGGTTATGTGGCAGATGGGAATTTGTTAATGTCCGGTTGTAGTAAACTTAAAGTAAACTCTTCTAAAATACACCAACCATGTGCATAACCGTGAGTGTCTCTTTTTGGGGTTAATCGAGAGTAGAACGCGGTTTCTGGGTTATGTTTGACGTAAGTAGGAGTTTAGGATCACTTCTTGATCATTACTAGTTGACGACTGCTTGCTAAGCTTCTCTTCTCGCTCTTGTTTCGTAAGTTAGCCACCATACTTGCTTAGTCACTGCTGCAACCTCACCACTTTACCCCTTCCTTACCCATTAAGCTTTGCTAGTCTTGATACCCATGTAATGGGATTGCTGAGACCTCGTGGCTCACAGATTACTACAACACCAGTTGTAGGTACAGGTTATGCGATGATCTTGACGTGAGAGCGATGTATATTTGTGTTGGAGTTCTTCTTCTGCTTCTTCTTCGATTGAGGGATAGGTTCCTGGTCGGCAGCCTGGGCTAGCAGGGTGGATATTGTTTGAGTTTCTATTTATGTTTCATCCGTAGTCGGATGTTGATCTTGTATATGATGTATTGTTGTATTCATGTGACATTGTATGTCTTGGATGTATCTCCACTATTATGTAATGTTGATGTGATGATATCCACCTTGCAAAAGCGTCTTCAAGATGTGCTTCTATCCTTGGTGGGACCTTCGAGTTCCTTTAGGATAGGGTCGCATCTTGGGCGTGACAGATTGCGCCCATACCTATCGAATCCGATTGGGCGCCGATCATGGAGTTAACCTCCGCGGATATCTTTCAGCACTCGCCCTTTGGCGATGTGCTAAACTCGTTAAGGGATCTCTCCTTGTTAGGAGAACCTTGGCCGAACTATGTCCGGCTAGAATGGGATGCGGATGACGAAGAAATTCATTCCCCACCCACCACCCACTTAGTAGCCACTGTCGACGATTTAACCGACATGCTCGACTTCAACTCCGAAGACATCGATGGTATGGGCAACGATGAAGGAGACGAACAGGAACCACTGCCCACGGGGCACTGGACCGCCACCTCATCATATGATATATATATATGTTGGATACACCCAAAGAAGGCAATGGCGATAAGACAACGGAGGAAGACCCCTCCAAGAAGCAACCCAAGATCCGGCGTCAGCGGCGCCGCTCTAAGTCTCGCCACAGCAAAAGCGGTGATACCGGCAGTGGAGATAACAGTACTCCGGACAATGCCGAGGATGATGACAATCCCCTCTAGCATGATCTAGAGCCGGAGGATGAACAAGCCAGCCTTCCTAAGCGAGTGGCAGAGGGAGAAGCAGAGGATGACAATTACATGTCTCTCTCTGAAGATGAAGTGAGCCTTGGCGACAAAGAATTTGTCGTGCCTGAGGATCCCGTCGAATAGGAGCGCTTTATGCGCCGACTTATAGCCACAAGAAATAGCCTGAAGAAAAAGCAACGATAGCTTCGAGCTGATCAGGATTTGCTAGCAGACAGATGGACTGAAGTCCTTGCGGCCGAGGAATATGAACTCGAACGCCCTTCCAATGGTTACCCAAAGCGCATGATGCTACCCTGACTTGAGGAGGAAGCATCGAAACCTACATCACCTGCGTACGATGCGGCTGATCGGCCACCTCGTGGCCAAGATAGAGAGGCATTCCAGCCTGAAGCTCTGCCCGCACCCCGCCGCCACTCAAACAAAAATACCAAGGCACGGGGCAACACGCGAGACCCGCGAGATGTATTGGAAGACAGGGCAAAACACGCAAGATCGATCTATGAATCACGAGGGCGTGCGCCTACACGCGACGATGATCGTCACGCCAGATACACTAAATATAAATCCGGCTGAGCCGAACACGGCAGACAAGATTCATATGAACTGCATCGTGATATAGCCCGGCACAGAGGCGCCGCACACCCCATATGCTTCACTAACGAAGTTATGGATCCTGAATTCCCAGAGGATTTTAAACCCGTAAATATCGAACCGTATGATGGCACAATAGACCCCGCGGTATGGATTGAGGATTTCCTCCTCCACATCCACATGGCCCGTGGTGATGACCTACACGCCATCAAGTACCTCCCACTAAAACTCAAAGGACCAGCTCGACATTGGCTGAATAGCTTGCCAGCAAACTCCGTCGGCAGTTGGGAGGATTTGGAAGATGCATTCCTTGACAACTTCCAGGGCACTTATGTGCAACCACCGGATGCTGACGATTTAAGTCATATAACCCAGCAGCCAGGAGAATCGGCCAGGAAATTCTGGACCCGGTCCCTAACCAAGAAGAACCAAATAGTAGACTATCCGGATGCAGAGGCCTTAGCAGCATTTAAACATAATATCCGTGACGAATGGCTCGCCCGGCACCTCAGTCAAGAGAAGCCAAAATCCATGGCAGCCCACACGACACTTATGACCTGCTTTTGCGCGGGCAAAGATAGCCGGTTGGCTCGTAGTACCAAAACAGCAAGCAAACCTGGCACATCAGAAGCCAGGGATAGCAATGGCTAACCACGACGCAACAAACATAAGCGCCGCAAATATGGTGAAAATGCCAAATACACGGCAGTTAATGCCGGGTTCAGGGGCTCAAAGTCCGGTCAGCGGAATGGACCACCTAAAAATGAAAATCTGGGTCCTTCTAGTCTGGATCGCATACTCGATCGCCAATGCCAAATTCATGGCACCCCAGAAACGCCAACCACCCATACCAACAGAGAATGTTGGGTCTTCAAACAATCCGACAGGGCAGGCTCCAGAGACAAAGGGGGGGTGTCGGTGTCAAAACTGGCGGATCTCGGGTAGGGGGTCCCGAACTGTGCGTCTAGGCCGGATGGTAACAGGAGACAGAGGACACTTTGTTTTACCCAGGTTCGGGCCCTCTTGAGGGAGGGATTACCCTACTCCTGCTTGATTAATATTGATGATATGGGTAGTACAAGAGTAGATATACCACGAGATCAAGGAGGCTAAACCCTAGAAGCTAGCCTATGGTATGATTGTGTATGGAGACGATTCTGTCCTACGGACTACAACCCTCCGGTTTATATAGACACCGGATAGGGTTAGGGTTACACAGAGTCGGTTACAATGGGAGGAGATCTTGAATATCGCATCGCCAAGCTTGCCTTCCACGCCAAGGAAAGTCCCATCCGGACATGGGACGAAGTCTTCAATCTTGTATCTTCATAGTCCAGGAGTCCGCCTGAAGGTATAGTCCGGCTATCCGAACACCCCCTAATCCAGGACTCCCTCAGTAGCCCCTGAACCAGGCTTCAATGACGACGAGTTCGGCGCGCAAATTGTCTTCGGCATTGCAAGGCGGATTCCTCCTCCAAGTCCTTCATAGAAGATTGTAATCACCAAGAGTAGTGTCCGGCTTCTATAAAATAAGCTTCCACATGTTGACATAGAGAGAATAATATTAACACAAATCAAATCTGCTGACGTATTCTGCAGTGCGCCATCACACTACAGCCAAGTCCTTTGCTCGAATCGTTTTTATTTTCCTGCCTCAATATGTCGAGGCGGTTTCCTTGGCACGTCTTGTCAAAGCAGAGATCGTGTGCCCCCCTTTACGAGATCCTCGTCAATACGGACGTGGGTAACCCAATCGTGCCCGTTAGCATGTTTTCTTGATTAAAGGCGAGTCCCAAACGGTTATGGGGAGGGCTCCTGGTATTCAACCTCTTATATAAAGAGACCAGGGCCTTACTCCTTTTTCCAATCTTAAGCGAGTTCGCCTGTCGCCTCGAGTTCCAACACCCTACGCTCCAGATTCCAGGCGCTTTGGACCTTCGACAATGTCCGGTTCTAACCTTCGAGGCCGAAGGATGCCTTCCTCCGTCACGGAGGAGGACGTGCTAAAGTTGAGAGAGGCTAAGTTCTTGACCGCCGAAATTCCGCATAGGTTGCCTGCTCAAGGGCAGGCTATTCCCAATCCCCAGCCCGGTGAGAGTGTAGTGTTCATGTCTCACTTCCTTCGGGGGTTAGGCTTCCCGATGGATCCTCTCGTGAGGGGGCTGCTGTTTTATTACGGGCTGGAATTTCATGACTTAGCCCCGGAGTTCATCCTCCACATTTCCTCATTCATCGTCGTGTGCGAAGCATTCCTCCGTGTTACTCCTCACTTTGGATTATGGCTCAAGACTTTTGGAGTGGAGCCGAAGATGATCGAGGGACGGCATGCAGAGTGCGGAGGTGCCGTCATAAGTAAGAATGCCGATGCTCCATGGACCAAGGGCTCTTTTCAAGAGGAGCTCGGCTTGTGGCAACGAGAGTGGTTCTATATCACCGCTCCCAGGAGCGCCAAGTGGGTGGTGCCTCCTGCCTTCCGCTCGGGTCCCCCACCACGGCTAGCGTCATGGGTCAACAAAGGACTAGATTGGGGGTTATCCAAAGACGTGCCCCTGTTGCAGGGCCGCATTAGGGATCTCTTAAAAGGAGACCTCAACCTGGTCAAGGTGACGCAGGTCATGCTGATTCGCCGAATGTTGCCCCGCAAACGTCGCCCCCTTCGCATGTGGGAGTTTAATCCAGAGGGACCGCGAGCTCTCCAGAACTTTATGGGCGCAACGCCCGTGGAGATGTATAGACTGTTCTCGGATCACAAGAGACATGTCCGGATTTAACCGAGGACACCGGCCTAAGCTGCAATCGCCCGGATACTGAAGTAAGAAACCTTGTGCCCGGACCTTCTATCCGTATAATCGTCATAAACTTGCCCCTAAAGGAGCCATTTTTTTAAACAGGAGTGGACAGCGAAGGCGAAGCTGATCAGGTGTCCGGCTCCCCTTCCTGAAACCAGGCCGGATCCTGTGCTAGTCAGGATGCTGGAGATAATGCCTTTGGAGGGGGAGGACAAGGAAGCTACGGCCTCCTCGAAGGAGGCTGCTCTGAAGGGAGGAACCGGCAATTCCTCTCCTAAAGGGAAGAAGAGAGCCGCCTCTGACGACCCAGAAACCATGGCCTCAAAACGGGGGAGAAAATCCTCGTCAGACGGTCCGACGCCAGGGAGTTCCTTGGCCGGACTACGCCCTCAAAGGGATCGGCCCTCAAGCGAGCCGTAAGTGGAGAAAAGATTTTCCTTTTGAGGGATGAGAGAAATCCTTGATTTTGCATCTGAGAAGATTTAACCGAAATTTTACCTTGTAGCTCGGACCTCAGCCCTTTGCAGCAGAGCTCGTCTTCGGGGGATCTTCTTCTGGAGATGATGGAGAGCGGAACGCCTCCCCCTGCCGTGCCACCCAGCGAGGTGGGCAACCCTGAGGTGTCGTCGCGGAGGGTTTCTCCGAATCCGGCAGGGATGATAGGTGGCAGTGCGGCCCCCCGAAGTCCTCCGCGTTCGGCCTTCGAAAGAGTCCATAGGACAAGTCCGGCACCGTCTGGTGTTCGGCTGGAAGAACTAAAGGTTCTGCTGGGGCGAGCTTCTATCTCAGAAGAGCACCGTGCCTTGATGGGCACAGTGGTTGAAAGGATTTCATCCGCAGAAAGCGGATTGCATGAGGCCGTCAAAAGTTTACTGATGGGTTTTGAGGTACGTTAGATAATGTACACTTTTGTCAATTGCGCATAAATAAGATGCGCCCTGTGGAGATAGTAGCCCCTGAGACTCTGCGTGTTGTTAAGAAATGACGGCACGTAGAGGATCATAATCCCAGGTCTAAGATGTCGCCTTTGAATGTAGGTGGCGAGGTGTCCGGAATCAAGCCGGACTAATGATTTGGCCGAACTAAAGCGGCAACTGGACGTGGCAGATGCCGACATCGCACTTGTCAACAAGCGGCTTGATGAGTCTCAAGGTATGTAATTCTTCGGGCGACATCAGGTAAGAGGAGCTTCATGCCAGTGTCTTACAATGTGTGTGATTGACGTAGATGGTACGGCCGCCATGGAGAATCTTAGAGCAGAACTTGCCCGAGCTAAGGAGCAAGCCAGAAAAAGCGATGTGGCTGCCAAGAAGGCCCTTGAAGAGCTGAGAGCTGAACAGGCTGCTCACTGCCAAAGCAAAGAGGAGACGGCCAAGAAGTTAAAGAGCGCTGCAGACCATTGCGAACTTCTTGAGAAAGAAGACGGGGCGAGACAAACGGATTTAGAGAAGGCAGTTGCCGATGCCAAGGACGCTCGCTCTGCGATGAGAGCTGCGAAAGAGGAGCTGCATCAGGCCGAATAGATTGCAGCTGGAAAGGCCTTTATGCTGCGGAGGAAGTTTTGTGATCCGAAGTTTGCTCCGTTGGACCAGATGTGGAGTGTGAAGGATACCTATCTGGACTTGGCAACAAGTGTCGCTGATGCGACCGAACACTTTCGAGATCAGAAAGATTGCGAAGTGGAAAAGCTTTTCTGGTCGCAGTTCCATAATCCAGAGCGTCCACTGGCAGTGGATGATCGTTTGGCTCAGTGGGCCGAACTGAATAGGTTGTCCGGACTCGCCATGAAGTATGTCATGGATCATCTGTGGCCGGGGAGATCGGAGCCGAAGAGTTATTTCAGCTTGGTGCAGCAATTCCTTGATGCGGTGCCGCGTATAAATGCAATTAAGAGGTCAGCATGCATAGAGGGCGCTAGGATGGCTCTAGCCCGTGTCAAGACATACTGGGCAGAGATGGAGACCACCATTGTTGCGTCCCGAGATTCGGACCAAAGCCGAGTACCCTCCGAGCACTATTTTCAGGAAGTTCTTGAAGGCGCTCGTGTAATAGAGACGCAGTGCCCGAAAGATGCTATGTTATGATAGCATATGTAATTATGAAGTAATATTTTGATAAACTGTAATGGCCTATTTTATACTTGTGCCTCCAAGTATTGTAAACACCTTCTATGCGGCCATTTT